>NW_024879570.1:52500-205000 GCF_900700415.2 Clupea harengus
TAGTTATGTTTAGTTATGCTGCCATTTAGCAATTAGTTTGGTTTGGTACATATGGAGATTTTAGTCGTAAGCTTTGTTAGGGTTGCAGGGTACAACATACGCTGTCTGTAGCCCAGTGATATACATTTTTATTTATTTTATTTATTTATTTATTTTATTTTTTCTTATGTGTTCAGTTATGTCTAGTTATGCTTGCTGACTGGCTGGCCCAGCAGGTGATGGGTTTGTTGACGCAATTACTTATGGCTATAGGATGCACTAAAGAGGAATGTCTTTAGTCTTGATTTGAATATAGGTAGGGTGTCTGCATCTCGGATGGTAGTGTGTGTGTGTGTGTGTTTGTATGTACTGTTGAGTTGTGTTTTAAATATGTAGGTGTGTGTTGTGATTGGAATATGAAGTTGTGTGTATGTGTATTGGTGTGCTGTGTCTGGAATGTGAAACAGAGAGTGTTTGTGTGTGTGTGTGTGTGTGTGTGTGTGTGTGTGTGTGTGTGTGTGTGTGTGTGTGTGTGTTAGTCAGCAGCAGCTGTCACTCCCCATATTCTGATGATGATGTTCTCTCCTCTCTCCTCTCCTCTTGTCTGCAGATGCCTGTGAGCTCACACTGGACCCAAACACAGCACACAGACATCTCTCTCTCTCTGAGGGGAACAGAAAGGTGACACTTGTGTATGAGGAGCAGCCGTATCCTGACCACCCAGAGAGATTTGACTGCTGGGATCAGGTGTTGTGTAGAGAGGGTCAGTCTGGACGCTGCTACTGGGAGGCTGAGTGGAGTGGGGATGGGGCTTATATATCTGTGGCGTATAAAAGCATCCAGAGGAAAGGGGGGAGTGATGACATCATACTGGGACGTAATGACAGGTCCTGGAGTCTGCTCTGCTCTTCTCACGGTTACTCTGCCTGGCACAATAATGAGCACACTGCCATACCTGACCCCTCCTCCCGCTCCAGCAGAGTAGGAGTGTACCTGGACTGGCCAGCCGGCACTCTGTCCTTCTACAGCGTCTCCTCTGACACACTCACCCACCTGCACACGTTCCACTCCACATTCACTGAGCCCCTCTATCCTGGGTTTAGGGTTTATGACTCCTCAGTGTCCCTGTGCCAGATCACATGACCTCCCCATGCTGCAGGAACACAGGAGTCACCCACTCCTATTCATACACATGTGTGATGCTGTGATGCTATGGAAATAGTGATATGTGTATTCTGTTTATACACCACTGCTTTGATGATACTATGCAAATGGTGATGTAACATTTTTGTATATTTTGTGCATTTCTGAATTTAGTATGTGGGTTACAAGAATTGTTCAGCAACAATATGATGTATTCTGCTCTCCTTAAGGTTTACTAATTTGCTGCATTTGTCTGAAAATGATGCACTGGTCTGGGGTCTGTGTATGAATGTGTGTTTGTGTGTGTGTGTGTGTGTGTGTGTGTGTGTGTGTGTGTGTGTGTGTGTGTGTGTGTGTGTTTTTGACATAGTTATTACGTAATTGTGTGTGTGTGTGTGTGTGTGTGTGTGTGTGTGTGTGTTTGTGTGTGTGTGTGTTAGGCATAGTTATTGTGTAATGTGCATATGTGTGTGTTGGGCATAGTTATTGTGTATAATGTGTATAGTTATTGTGTGTTATTGTACATCACACATAATATTCTGAACTGGGTTAACTTGGCTGGCGTGTGTAGAAGCAGATGGGTGCACACATATTGTGCTGAGATGGTTGAGAAGGAAGCTTTGTCATCAGCATCCTCAGATGTGTGAGGCCCTGTGTGAGGTAGTGGCTGTGCATATTCAGCTGTTCTGTAAACATCTTCTTTTTCAAGTTATATTATCAGTCTGTTTGTTTCCTTTCTTTCTCTTTGTTTTTGCCACATGGATACTCTTAACCCCCCTGGTGGTGGGGAATAAATTGCAAGCCACTGAATTTTTGTCTCCATGCTGCCTTTTTGTGCCTAAAGACCCTCAACACTTAACCCTTTGACAGTGTGTGTGTGTGTGTGTTTGTTAGGCATAGTTGTTGTGTAATGTCTCTGTGTGTGTTAAGCATAGTTCTTTTGTAATGTGTCTGTGTGTGTGAGAGAGAAAGGGGCATAGTTATTGTGTTATGTGTGTGTGTGTGTGTGTGTGTGTGTGTGTGTGTGAGAGAGAGAGAGTCATAGAGAGAGAGTTATTGTGTTGAGTGTGTGTGTGTGTGTGTGTTTGTGTGTGTTAGGCATAGTTATTGTGTAATGTGTGTGTGTGTGTGTGTGTGTGTGTCTGTGTGAGAGAGAGAGAGAGTCATAGAGAGAGAGTTATCGTGTTGAGTGTGTGTGTGTGTTTGTGTGTGTTAGGCATAGTTATTGTGTAATGTGTGTGTGGTTCCTGTCCTCTGTGTATCTGTTGTTCTGCACATTCAGAGAAATAAAATGTCTAAATAAAATCCTGAAATAAAATGTCTAAATAAATATATTTAGAGAATATAACATGGGAGTGGGTTAATGGTGATGGATGTGTCTTCATTTTTGAGTTGATTAATGTTTTGTTTTTCTCTAAAGCCAAAACAGAGAGTATTAATCTGTTCTTTCTCCATGTGTCAACCTCAAATGCATAACTGACTTGGCCATCACATGCATTGCAGTAGTATAATAAGTAAGGTTACATTTCCACACAATGCATCACTGTAGCATGCAGGTAGATGAGTGAGGGCAGATGTGAGTTTGTCTCCAGAGTGACTCTTCAGGCAGGTGTTGGAATGAAATGTGTTTATTTCACGTTTAGATGGAAAGCTGCTCCTGTGCTCTGGGCTTCTCACAGATCATCTTCATTACTTCAGAGTGATGTCAGACATGTTTTCTCTTCAGACATGACCTTGGAGAAAATACATCTCTCATACAAGCTGTCATCATTTCTGTTTTATTATGAAAGACTGATGATATGTTTTTTGTCCTTGTATGCAGCAAAAGAATGTGTTGGCAGTCATTTTGATAAGCTCTTTGCAAAATCAAAATTCTCTCTACTCGCTCTCTATTAGATAAAGTGTGAGGAACAATGTAAATTAATTACACAGAAATATAAATAAACTACACAAATGTCTTCAGACACAAACTACATGAGGGCCTTAAAAATGACATTCGTTTTCAAAATAGAGAAAAAGAAAAACATGATGATCATAGAGATGCTGCAGGTGACAGACTATCCAGCAGTATGACTGTGTTTGGGTACATTTACAAATAAAGTTTTACACAAACAACAAAGAAAACAGTGTTCATTTTACAATCTTAAACTCAGTCATTATCATGATCATCATTGTTATACTTCACCAATTCTCTCCCACTCTCTCCAAATTTTACAAAGAAAAAACAAGGTTTTTAATCTTAATGAATGTCAGCAAAAGAAACTCTTTTGATCAGTCTGCTGAATGGCTCAAGTCCAGTGAGTAACGTGTAGTTCAGGCTGTTCTCCGTCCACAGACACACCTGTTTATGTCACACTTTCATCAACTGTTCCAACATTCAGCAAAGATTCGCTGTACTGAGACTCTTAGTGTTCTGCTGAACTGTGTGTGTGTGTAAATGTATACGTGTGTGTTTGTGTGTAGTATCAGTTTGATAGGCCACATAATATTCTTAAGCCAGGCTTCTCTGTCTGGGTTTGATCCTCAGGTACAGCTGTGAGAGAGAAAGAGAGAGAGATGAGCTCCATTATAAGCAGTGATACTGTAACACAGTAATATCTTCACATTGTTATCTACAAGAATAGATACGAATACTCTACAGCAGTGTTTCCCAAACTTTTTACAGTCTCCAGCTATGTACCACCCCACGCCCCATGCTGTCGCCGGCAGGTGCATCCTCGATAGTAGGCCTTCTACTACTAGTAGCGGTTGGTGTCTCTCTGGACTGGGTATTAACTCTTTTTAACCAGTTATCAATTTCCGTGCAGCAACCGGAATGAGCTCCCGCTTCTCTAGACAGGGCATCAGCGAGTGGAATTCTGACGAGGGAGCTAAGGAGTTGT
Source organism: Clupea harengus (assembly GCF_900700415.2). Classification (NCBI taxonomy): domain Eukaryota; kingdom Metazoa; phylum Chordata; class Actinopteri; order Clupeiformes; family Clupeidae; genus Clupea; species Clupea harengus. Next base: position 56,505 of record NW_024879570.1, read on the forward strand.
TGCAGCTAGGGAGTTGTGCCTATGTTTTGACTAACCTACCTGTAGCTATTTTTATATTTTGCTGAACACTACAGTGTATACATGAGTGTTTTTTTGGCATTTCGACTCGGCTATTCAGACTATTTTGGGAAACACTGCTCTACAGCAATCACACACACACAGAGACAGACAGACAGACTGACCCCCAGCAGGTTTCGGGGGATGTAGCCCTCCTTGTCCCCACAGCGGGCCAACCACCACTGCGTCTCCTCCTGGTCCTCCCTGCGCAGGATGGTCATGCAGTCCCCCTCCCTGAAGGACAGCTCGTCCTCAGCCTCCACCTCATAGTCCCACAGGCCACACACCATCCCTCTGTTCATGATGCCCATCTTCTCCTGAACACCTGTAAAACACACACACACACACGCACACACACACACAAACACACACAGACACACACACACACACACACATTAATACACTCAGGCCACACACCATCCCTCTGTTCATGATGCCCATCTTCTCCTCAACACCTGTAAAACACACACAGACACACACACACACACACACACACATATTAATACACACAGGCCATACACCACCCCTCTGTTCATGATGCCCATCTTCTCCTGAACACCTGTAAAACACACACACACACACACACACACACATTAATACACACAGGCCATACACCACCCCTCTGTTCATGATGCCCAGCTTCTCCTGAACACCTGTAAAACACACACACACACACACACACACACACACACACACTGACCGTAGAGGAACTGTGAGCACTGGGCGTATCCCTCCTCCATCTCCTCACACTTGTCGCAGCCGTCTGCATGTCGCTGTGGGTGACGGAAAACACGGCCGCCCCGGACTCAACCAGGAACTTACACACCTGCACATTATTACAGGAGGCAGCACAGTGCAGAGGGGTCCTGGTCGGGGAGAGAGAGAGAGAGAGAGAGAGAGAGAGAGGAAGGGGAAGACAGCAGGAAGAGAAATGAAGAGAAAAGCAGGAGAGGGGTGAGGGGGAATGAGAGGGAAAGAGAGAGAAGTAAGTAAAGAAGGAGAGAGAGATAGAACGTAGGAGGGAAAGAACAAGAGATATGAGATGAAAGAATATTACAACATTATTGTCCCAGTACCAGGGGTGTAATGGCCATTGGACGTGGAGGAAAACCATCCCCCCACATCTTTGAACATTTTTTTTTTTTTTTTTTTTTTTTTTTTTTTTACAATTTTTATATTAAAACGGCATCATTGCAAGTGGTGACAACAAGTGCACACATCAAGCAAACCTCTCCAATAATATCTTCTTTTACCTAAAAAAGCTATATTTCTGTTACAGGATGATCGTCACAACTATCTAACAGTGAGCTATCACAAGTCGCCAGAAAAATATGAATTTTAATTTTCGTAAATATAATGTCAATGACAACGAAGCCATATCCATCAGTACTTCTCCGTTTTGGAGCAGGAAGTCTTCAACAAATCAAAAGTGTTCATCACTTTGCATTGACATCGAAATGACAGGCGATATACGTTGGTTTACTGTAACGTGATGTTGAATAATAAGCCCTGACAATGATATGAAGCCCCCTCCAACTTGGAGCTACTCTGGCCTGTAATTCTACATACTTGACTGTATGCGTTTGGTGTGAATTAGTTTGTGGATTCTGTGTGTTTGCTGTTGTTATGAATTGGCATGATTTGTGTGTGGTTATGAATGAAGCAATGCCACACACACTCTGAATGTTGTTGATAACACATCCCAAACAGGGCTGATTCTGGGCGTCAGATTCTCACCAGCCATCACTGTCGGCCGCGTTAACGTTGACTCCAAACTGCACCAGGAACTTGACAATTTCAATGTGGCCTGCACACACAGAGTTGTGGAGGGCAGTGATTCCCTCATCATTGGGCAGGCTGGGGTCATCCACCTAAACACACACACACACACGCAGATACACACATTTTAATAATGTATTTGTCTTCCACACCAAAGTAAAGTATTAAGTTCAACTAACACACATGTACATACACACAGACATTATAGTAACTGCAAGATTGGTCCTGGGTCTTCTAAAGACAAAGTACAAACAGGGTGAAGTGCAAAACCAGGTCAACACTGTACAGTGTGAAGTCTAACTTTGTATATGATCCTCTGCATCAAGGTCATATTGTAAAGGGTAAAGTTTATAGTCTCACCTCATAAATTATCCTCTGAACCAGGTTCATATTGGACAGTGTAAAGTTTATAGTATCACCTCATAAATTATCCTCTGAACCAGGTTCATATTGGACAGTGTAAAGTTTATAGTCTCACCTCATAAATTATCCTCTGAACCAGGTTCATATTGTAAAGTGTAAAGTTTATAGTCTCACCTCATAGATGATCCTCTGCATCAGGGTCATATTGGACAGTGTAAAGTTTATAGTCTCACCTCATAGATGATCCTCTGAACCAGGTTCATATTGTACAGTGTAAAGTTTATAGTCTCACCTCATAGATGATCCTCTGTACCAGGTCGTACTCTCCCTCCAGTGAGGCATCCAGCAGCAGAGCCAGGGGGTTGAAGCGCACACGCATGCCGTGATTGATCCGCTCTGAGCCGCTTTTACGCAAGTTAGTTCGCTTACCCTGCAGGCATGGACATAAGACATTCAGGGACATTCAGCAAATGTTATTGTTTCATGTATGTGTGTTTTTATGCTGTAAGTATAAACATAAATATATTTATTTTATGATCATGTTGTGAGTTTCTGGATGTATGATTGGTTATCAGGGGTGGGTAGTAACGCTTGTAACACACATGAGTAAAAAAGTAGTTTTATAAAGAAACTGGTTTTTCTCAAATTCATTTTTGAGACAGTAATCTGCTTTTTTACTTCACTAAATTTGCCATAATACCTTCATTATAACTAGTCTAGTCTTCATTACAAGGTGGCAAGCTGCCCTGAAGATAGAGAAGCACCACCTGTCTTTAGGGACCACGACAACAGGGGATGTGATGATGACCGGCACAGACCAGAACAAGAGGCAACTTCCAACCACAATCCCTGCCACAATTTATTTACCAATATCTAAAAAGGAAAACAGTAACATGATGAGGTTTCTGGGCCCTCTTGAAAACACTGGGCTCTCCGCTTCTTAAAACTCCTCTTTTAACCTCCACAAGCGTATCAGTGTAGGTATATGTACGTTTATGAATGTTTTGTAAATGCATGTATGTTCTGTACATATACTATGGATATGAATAGTTCTAAGCATGCATGTGTTTATGTGTACGTATGTATGATCGTGTGTGTGTGTGTGTGTGTGTGTATGTGTGTGTGTACTCTGTGATTCTATATGTGTGTGTGTGGTGTGTGTGTGTGCATGTGTGTGTGTGTGTGTGTTGTGTGGTGTGTGTTTATGTACTCTGTGATTGTATATGTGTGTGTGTGTGTGTTGTGTGTGTGTGTGTGTGCGGTGTGTGTGTGTGTGTGTGTGTGTTTATGTACTCTGTGATTGTATATGTGAAATGTACCGTATGAATGGTTCTAAGCATGCATGTGTTTATGTGTACGTATGTATGATCGTGTTGTGTGTGTGTGTGCATGTGTGTGTGTACTCTGTGAATGTATATGTGTGTTGTATTAGACATGTGTGTGGTATGTGTTGTTTTACCGGTGGAAGGGTAATTTTCTCCAGTGATCTCGGGTGGCTCCATGCTGGTCTCATCTGCCTGTCCCTCCTGCTCAAGCCTGAGAGGGATACAGGGGTGGTGGGTATGGGGGGGTACTCGTCCATATACCCCTCTAACGGGGTGGGGTTGCAGGATACGGGGGGCGGTGGGTACTCCTCCATGTACCCCTCCATGCGGCTTTCTGTTGGGGTGTGCAACATACAATTTGGAGCAGACTCCTACACAGCAACCAATGCATGATTTGATCTGGCCTAGATTTAAGCCAGACCATAGTTCTCAATACCAGGACGGACCAGGACCAGGACCAGGACCAGCGACAGGACCAGGATCAGAACCAGAACCAGAACCAGAACCAGAACCAGAACCAGGATCAGGACCTTTTACTGTTTCTAGGTCTCACTCCTGCCCCTAAACCCTTGATTCTGATTGGACAGCAGCGGTGCCACTCACCTCTGGGGTGCGATCTGGGCAGCGTGCCTCCGCCCATGTTGTTGTGGCCCTTCCTCCCTGGCGTGCTCTGCTGGGTGTACATGGAGTAGATGGAGCTGGCACCTACGATCTGTGGCGTGTTGTTGCCGTTGACGGCAGGCGGGTCACGGGACGGGCCTTGCCAGGGAAGGTGCCTGTGGTGAATCTGGAGAATGAGGAAGAGGAGGATGAGGTGGGCGGGGCCTGGGGAGGGGCTTTTGGTTTGCTGGGGACAGGAGCAGGGACCTTGGGAAGAGGTTTGCCATTCGGAAGAAGGAAAGGATCAAGGAAAGAAATGTATTTTCAAAAGCCAAATCTAAAAAGCTTAGTCATCATCACTATAATATAGAAAAGAGGAAGTGAAGTGAGGAAGAGTGTTTAGTATGAGAGTCTTGACACTTACCTCTGATATCATTAATATAATCCATATACAAAATAAGGAAAGAGGGGTATTGTGTAGAATTAAAAAACCTACTGAGTGATATTTTAGTCCACTTATGTAGAGTACATCCCACAGCTTGGCTCATTGCCTGATGAGTGCATTACAAACATTTATCTTCATCATCATCATGACACACTGATGCCAATTACAATAAATTCTATGGATCTATTAAAAAAATGTCTCAAATACACAGGCATGCAAACACACGGACACAGACACACACACACACACACACACACACTGACTGTCGAGGAACTGTGAGGACTGCGTATCCTTCCTATATCTCCTCACACTTGTTGGCAGCCACTGTGGGTGACGACGAATTTGGCCGGCCTGGATTCCACCAGGAACTCAGGGGGGACAGGAAGTCTCAGAGAAGAGACAAAGAGAGACAGAGAGAGAGAGAGAGAGAGAGAGAGAGAGAGAGAGAGAGAGAGAGAGTAGAGAGAGAGAGAAAGGAAGTTAGAGAGAGAGATAAAGGAAGAGATGGAGGGGAGAAAGGGAGGAGAGAGAGGGGTGGACAGGAAGTCTCAGTGGCACGGGGCCAATCCCAGAAAAAACATCTCAGCTCCAGCACCATGGAGGAGCACAACTAATGAGTGTGGCCTCTACAAATACACCACATGTACACCACTGGTTGTGTTCAGTTCATCAGCATCTGACTGGATAGATTGCATTGTTTCCCTCTCACAGGAGACGTGCAAATGGAGCAATGACAAACACACACACAATTTCAATGAGTTTCCAATTAAATGAAGAAATATATTTTTAACATGTCTTGTATGATTAGTTGAAGTAGGCCAATATATAGATTGAATTTCTTTCATTGTTTTTTTTTCATTCTTTGACAACAATTATAATTATTAAAAGATATTGGACAATTAACTATAGTCAAAACGACATTGTGCGACATCTTCAAATTTAATGAAAAGAGTTGGATATTCCATTAGAATTTAACAAAACTCTTAACAAAACTACGTACTTTGAATACCCCCAGGAAGTAAACAGTTGGAGTTGAGGAATGTTGAGTGATGTGTTCTCATCCATTGTTATTTGTATTATTTTAGGTTGCTGATTTGTATTCTTATTGTGTCAATTAAACTCATTTTATGTGTTATGTAAGTTAGGGGAAATGCACTTATGGGACTCTTAATTTGACCCCTGCTAAATCTATAAGAACCCCTGTTTGTTTCCTGTGTATCTCTAACGGTTATTGAGCCATGCCACAGATACTGATGCTCTGATGGTACTGTGAGATTATAGTATAGTAAGATTTTATATGAATGAGGGGAAACATACTCCGCATCAACATGGATAGAGGAGAAGATAATTTAACAAGGAAGCTGTGTTATAATACAAAAGCGCCAACCGTCTTGACTTAAGGTAAGCGAAATGAATGCATAAACTGTCAATGAATGTTTTTTCTTGTTAATTCAGCGTTTTCTGTCGATGTTTGAGATGTTTCTAATGCAAATTTTAATTTAACTTTGATCGGCAGAGATTTTTGCCTCGATAAGTGCAGTCGAGAATTTGGGCTGAACGCTACATTTGACCGTTAACCTACATTATTATATCGACAAATCCAGCTACTACCTGTTGAGTTACACACTTAGGAAAGTACACGGAACACAGGCATCCGCAGAATTCCGCAGGTAGCCTACAAGTCGAGACGCTGATCCAATAAACTATTTATGTCAAATTGAGCGAATTGCCCCAGCCGTCCGTTCTGTGTGTGCGCTCAAAACTCCAGTGTTCGCACCCTACACATTCCTAGCTCTGGGAAAGAAAGGGAGTGGTGTAATTTGTTGAGCTGTCATATGAACAACCTTTCGCCAGAATCAAGGACACTATCTTTAATCCAAATGAAACTGAAAAGACGTTATGGTGGAATGCTGAACGCCGCTACGTCTAGGGAGCCTAAGTAGAAGTACGAAGGTAAAACATGTAGCTGTGTAACATATCCCGTTTTCCACGTTCCAAACAACAACCTAAACTGTCAACATGAATAGGCTATTCTTTAATAGGTTACACAATTTCAGCAAATATACAGAAACACACAAACATAAGGATATAAACATATGGATATAAACATGTAGCCTATTTGGACAAAAAAGGGGAAGAAAGACTTAAACTCACATGATGCCAGGTTTCACTTCAAGTCACATGCTTTCCCCAGTTGTCTACATTAGGTGTCCAGGGTTCGCGGTTAAAGGAAACAGAAGAGAAAACTCAACAATAATAATTCTAAATAATAATAAGTTCATGTATGTGTTCATGTGAATCCAATGCCCAGTGTGTCGTATTCATTAGAAGTGTGATTTCTGTGACTGGTGGTGTAATAGGGTTACTATCAGAGGAGGAGACTAATATGCAAGAGTGTGAGGAATACACAGTATGATTTAAAAGAAAATGAGATATTGACTGTTGAATATCATCTTCTATTATTTCGGCCATTAGGAAGAGTATGGTGTGTTCTTAGTCCATTAACATCAACACATATTCTGTCATAGTGACACTTTGCTCTGATGTTTATTTACCTTTCCTGCTGTAGCAACACTGGGTTATTGCAGACAAAATTTATCAGACGCAGAAGTCTAAATGAGAGAGATAGAGTGTGTGTGTGTGTGTGTGTGTGTGTGTGTGTTTTAAAATGGACAAAAACAACTTTATTTGTTTGTTTTTTGTCTCCGCAGTGATAAGTAAGGGTGTGTGTGTGTGTGTGTGTGTGTGTGTGTGTGTGTGTGTGTGTGTGTGTGTGTGTAAGTGTGTATATACAGAGTGCATTTCTGGCGAAATGTTGTTTATCTGAGTTCAACAGCCAATCAAATGACACCTCTCCCTTACGTATTGCTGAAAGAATGTGTGTCTTTCCTCCTTGATCAGGTTTGAATTCTTCTTAGCCTAATATCTCTGGCCTTAATATCTGAAAATAATCATCAGTAATGTAGGTATGCTTCAGACAATTATGACAGACAAGGAATAACATTCATATCTTTACACTAATGAACATATGCGAGTGAAACTGATGACAAAATGAGAAATGTCATCAGATTTCAGACAGTAACTTTGATTAAGTTATCACAGTAAATCCCATCGATTATGTGTGTTTGTGACGTGGAATCTCAGTCCTTGACATTATTTGCTGCTAGTGATTACATACACCAGTGATTCTCAAACTTTTTCTGTCATTCCCCATTTTGAATAAGGGGGCCTTTTCAAGCCCCACCTGTCCCCCATTGCTCCAATAAAATGTAGGCCAAGCTTAAAATTGTAAAATGTATTGAAATAAGGTCAAGTTCTTAATCTTAATCAATAACAAATAATATCAGTTCAGAAATAGAGAAAATAAATGTCCAATGGTGTCAATCCTTGCCTCAAATGGTCAAGTTCTAAATCTTCAAGAACAATCAGTTCAAAACAAGAAAAAATCAACTACACTTTCATGCTCCAGGAATCTTTTTCGTCATTGTCCCGCTGAAATTAATACGCCGACGTCAATCAAAATGCGCGCGCTATGGTTCCAGGTCACATTTTCATCCGGTCCCCCATCTAATGTTAATACAGTGCTGTATAATGGTGCGTCTCCTTTAAGAGCAGCACGTAGGCTACAGAGAGAGAGAGAGAGAGAGAGAGAGAGAGAGAGAGAGAGAGAGGTGATGCACACGGATAGATCAGATGTAGCAAAGACCGGAGCAAAGTTATGTTGCTGTAACGTAGAACTCTGTACAACCAGTGTGGAAGTGTGGAGAATAAATCCTCGGACCAAATCAAGTTGCCATTCATTTGCTCATCAACTGCAGACGGAAGGGAAAGGGAGTTAACCCCGGAGTATAGAACACTTCGGCCCTGGAGCAGTAAACAAAAAGTCTCCCCTGTAATCTACGACTAAGGTCAGGGACTGAGCAGGAAAGGATAACACAGGCTATTTAATACAATACTGATGGATTTGATTTGATTATAATGATAACTACAAGCCACGAGCGCATCTGTTAATAATACAACTATGAATTATAGACATGACAAATGATGCATTAAACCTTCAGCCACTAGATAACCGTCTCTCTCTGGGCCAGCAAATTGCTGTCAACAAATTGCCCCTCCCCTTGACTGTTTTTTTTTTCCGTTATTGGATATAACGAAAAAAATTACGTACACGTGCTGCTCACTACGGATAAAAGTAGGATATACAATCTTGAAATAGATCCCCTAGCAAATGGGTCAAGAGAGAGAAAGGCATCCAAAGGGTTCACAGGTGGCATAGATGGGAAGTTTGGTACTTGACACTGCACAAAATGCCTGACCTGGAGAAATCTGAAAAAATTCGTTTTTGGCAAGTCATACTGTCTTGACAACTGCTCAAAAGAGGCAAATGTCTTATCTATAAATAGGTCTTTAAAACAGTGTAGCCCTAGTTCATGCCATGCCATAAATGTCTTATCTTGCATCGATGGAGCAAATAAGTGGTTCAATGCTATGGGGCTTAGTAAGGACGCTCTCTGAAAGCCAAATGTCTTCCTGAACTGAAGCCACACCCTGAGAGAGTGGTTTACCACTGGGTTGTTTGTAGGCGTACGACTAATCCCAGGGAGAGCAGCACCCAAATATGCTGACAAAGAGGTCTGCCTACAAGCACTGTTTTCCATTGAAACCCAAGATGGACATTCAAGGTTGAGATGGTAACGCCACCAGTATAACATGCACCGTAGGTTGGCTGCCCAGTAGTAGTATTTAAAGTTGGGAAGAGCCATGCCACCCTGTTCTTTTGGTCTTTGGAGAAAGGCCTTACGCAGTCTAGGCTGTTTGCCATTCCAAATGAATGATGAGATAATGGAATCTAAAGATTTGAAAAAGGAAAGAGGAAGAAAGACAGGTATGCACTGGAACAGATACAAATACTTGGGAAGAATGGTCATTTTGATTGAGTTGACCCGGCCAATGAGAGTCATGTTCAGAGGGGACCATTTTGAGAGGTCTTGTTTAGTTTGTTCTAACAATTTGGCAAAATTAGCCTTGAAAAGGTGATTGTAAGAGCGTGTAACATTAACCCCTAGGTATGTAAAACTATTCCTAGCAATCTTAAAAGGTACATTTAAGCGTAGTTGTGATGCCTGATGATTAATAGGGACCCATTTGCTAGGGGATCTATTTCAAGATTGTACAAATTAATGTCGGGTCTGGACTCTCCACCTTTGGCTGCAGTCCGAGCAGCCTGGGAGCAGGACTTAGGTCAATGCCTTCCAGATAGTAGCTGGGAGTCAATTCTTAGACAGGTGCATGGATCTTCTATGTGTGCACGCCACTCCCTGATACAGTTTAAGGTTGTGCATCGTGTCCATTTGTCTAAGGTAAAACTTTCTAAAATATACCCAACTATTTCTCCCAAATGCGATAAATGTAAAAGTGCAGATGCCTCCCTAATTCATATGTACTGGTCCTGCCCCTCTCTAGAAGATTTCTGGCGTTCAGTATTTGAGAGTCTCTCTGGAATTATAAACCACAAGATTGACCCTGACCTGCTTGTGGCACTGTTTGGGGTTATCCCGGAGGAACTGCAACTACCTGTAGCAAAACGTAAGACCCTGGCCTTTGCTTCACTGTTGGCACGCCGTTCCATCTTGTTGAAATGGAAAGAAGCTGCCCCACCCAAACACACCCACTGGGTCAAAGATATACTGTCTTTTCTCTCATTAGAGAAAATTAGATATAGTCTCAGAGGATCAGTGAATACATTCTATAAGATCTGGAGCCCTTTTCTTGACAGTGTCAGCACTTCAGACATAATTGAGGACTAGTCCTCGATAATTGATGATTTACCTTACTGAGCACTGTGGCTTTTCTGATTTTGAACACAACAGAGATAAAGTTTGGTCAGTTTTTTTTCCTGTATTGTTTCTTTGTGTGTTTGGGGTGGGGGATGGGTGTGGGAGGTGGGAGGTGGTGGGATTTAAATTGTATACTGTATACATGTCTTGTTTGCAATGATATGAGAAATCAATAAAAAGACCATTGATTAAAAAAAAAGTAGGATATATGCATTTCTCTTTAAGATCACGTTTCAGCCCACATGCCTTCTTCAAGAATAGCTGAACATAGGTACTTATATATAGACCACATTTTAGTAACACATTTAATGGTGATTAGACAATCAAGCTACCCCATTCACGCATCAGAATTCTTACCAAATATTGAGCAACTGTTTACAATCAAACAAATTACTTCATCTAAATCTCCAATAAATAGAGGTAGTCTACATTACAGAATCCTCAGCACTATATTTTAAGTGGTTGGTTCATTTAAAACTGAGGTTAAACTTTTTCTAAATTAGTAATCTATTAAAAACGTTTTAAAAATGCTTATTTCAAGAACTTGGTTACATGTCACTTCATTTGAAGTAAAACAAACGCCTATGCGCTCTGTTGCCCTGATATGCACTTCAGTTAGCATGCTAACCAGTTAGCCCCAGCCCATCCTCTTTCATAATACCACTTTGTACCTCAGGAGGCGCTAGTCAGTCAATGTAGCTAAAACAGCAAGACATCATAGATACTTTCACTGGCATAAGCACACCCTGTCAGGAATGTCTTGAAAAAAAATCCTATTTCAGAGGCTTAAATAACCACAGTCAAAGTGTTTGGTAATTCATGGAGTAATGGATTGTTACATTTTTTGAGCTACAGAGCCTCAGCCATCTGTATTGCTCATAATAGCTGACTATGACCAGTCGCCAATCATGCAGATGAGAACATCTGTTAAATTTGACATTTGCACATTACAGGACACACTGAGGGCACACATAGTTTGGAATCTTTTGAAAAATAGAAAATTATAATAACAGGTTTGGTTTAGATTCAGGTTAGGGTGTCTGCTGTTACTAAAAACGTAAAAATGTAGACTTCGTTGTAAGCTGGTTCAGGCTTCAGAGCACTGAGACAATTTTATTGTATGTTGAAGTGAATTGAATTTATCGATAATTAAGACACTTTTTCTAAACTCTTAACACATCCTCATCACACAATTAGTCAAATAGGTCGTTTTCTGCTCAAAACCACATTTTCTGAATTAAATACTACTGTTCATTTAAAAATGAAACAGACAAACAACAACTTTCTGTACATACACTTAGCAAACTCAATATCAATATCAAATATTTATTTCAAAACACTAGCATGTTTTCCAGTTGATGGCCTTACAAATCCTGCATTACTTTTTATGTTTCAGTTCTACAGTTACCTGCATACAGTAGGACAATATGAAATGCATTTGCTCTTTTTAGAATTCAGTTTCTTCATATTGAACCGCTCTGCATTTTTGGTGAGGTGGTCGAATGTGTGCATTTTTTGGGAACTGTTACGACCCGGCTCTTGGGAAGCAACATAAGGAGAACACAGACACATATACCTGAAGTTAACCAGTATATATATATTTATTAATTATAGGGGAAAAGGTAAGTGGAGAGCAAGGTGCTTGACCTGCCGCCAGGTAAGCAGTTGCAGTGTGAGAGAGAGAGAAAGAGGGGTGTTGGCCAGTTCTTAAAGGGAGCCGACAGCTGCAGTAGGGCTGAACGATTAATTGCATTTGCGATTTAATCGCGATATGATAGAACGCGATTTTCTAACCGCAACGTTCGCGATTAAAAAACGTGGTCTAAAAAATAATAATTATTTTATTTTATTTTTTTTATTTTTTTAAGATGGTACATTTTGCACACAGTGTTTAAAAAGTGCATGCCTAGTGTTTATACTTAAAATTACTTTTTTTAAATTACTTAAATGCACAGTGGCAAAGCCACCGATTTGTTGTTCTTGTTTCTGTAATGAGCAGTTAAATAAAAATGTAAAATGTGGGAAAGAATATTTTACACTAAATGTATTTAATATTGTGTTGGTCCAAATGACCGGGTGGATCCATGCATTTTATTCATGAAAAATATGGAGCTCACAAAGCAGTTTACCTCTGTGTTGCTGTGCCCAAGCTGAGCTATGCCATATCAGGTCATCGTAGTCTGTCATGAAAGGCTTGTTATATGCCAGCGCCACTTCATGTGTCTAAAGTATGAGTTTTAGTATTTTACACAGAGGCTATAATGGTGTTTCTAATCTGCTGTACAGGCCTAGCAAGTCACAAATTCTGAAATGAATCAAGACGTGGAGGAGGCTGCAGGTCACAGTAAGACACTCAGACCAGAGTCTGCACTACACAGCGGTGTGACCATGAAGAATGACCAGGACATGGATGATCCTGGAAACATGAGCAGCACATCAACACAGACCAATGCAGGGTGAGTACAGAAAGCATGAATTCACCTCAAGCACAAACTTGCTCAGACACACTCACCCATGTACACACACACACACACACACACACACACATGCTTGGACCAAGCGCATATTGAGATTAAATGCAATTACAACTGCCAGTGAAAAAGAATTTCCATCAAATAAACATTTTACAATTTCTGGCTGGGATTTGAGTGCGCTTTGGTCACTCATGCCTAACATTCTAATATAACCAATATAACAACTGCCCAACTATAGATTGTATAGTTTTAGTTCAGGTGAATTCACAACCCCAAGTCGTCTGTGAGCACCTCAGCCACAACCACCGGCACGCTTTTTCAGCAGCCTCAGACTCCTTTCAAGCTCATTTGAGTGACCGTCCTTAAAAAACAAAATTGAACAGAAGTCTTGTGGTTGATTTAGCTACAAAGCCTCTAACATCTATCTCCACTGGTCTTGTGTGCGCTTGCCAACCTTGCTCCCTCGCTTCTGCTACCAGTTCTGCATACTTTAACTTCATCCTTTCAAATTATTCCTAAATCGCATCTTTAAAGGGAATCTTGAACTATATAAAGTAAACAATGCGCTCACGCTCAGAACACAAGACCATGTTTCTGATCAGGAATATGTGACTATAAAGAAATGTCCAACACCAACATCACTGTCTGTAGTTTGCAGTGGGGACTAGACAGTCTCTTAGAGTGTCTCCCACCTCTATCAATCCTTTCATGGGAATAATGCCTCTACTGACTTATTCTCTAGACCCATGCGAGAATGAATCATATTATTTTGGTCAATATTCAGGTCACGTTTACTCATTCACGCAGTGGTGTGATTGTGCACACAGAAATGAGCCTGCAATGCTGAACCCTCAATGCTTTTATTTAATTGAATATGAAAGGGCTGTGATTTATAACACATGAACAATCGAGGGCATCATTGTGAAACGTAATACAGAAAAAAATATCTTTTTATCTCGATTATGTTGTTTTCATAACTGTTGGAAGTCACAATCATAAGTCAAATTCAATTAAGTGCCCAGCCCTAGTCTCAGTACAATACACTATGGAACTTGAAGTTGTGTTCCAACATCAGCCAGTCCAATCCCATGCTTTGCCCCATTTGCCAGTACTGTTTGGACGTGCCTGTTGTCCACTTTTCTGCCCCTCTTACTCTTATCTCACTAGTCCACCCATCAGAATGCTTGATTTAGAGAGCTGATAGTAAGCATATTTGGCTTGGTAGCTGGCCGTGGGTCTGAGATGCCTATAGCAGAGATCACGTGAGATTGTGTATGTAGGAGTGTGTGTGTGTGTGTGTGTGTGTGTGTGAGAGAGAGGGAGGGAGAGAAGAATTCTACATTGGTGAAGATATTGTTATATAACATTAAGGGTGAACACATTCATTTATTCCAGATAAATGAATCTATGTTGATTGGTTTCTTGTGTCTCCTTGTGTTTGTAGACGACACACACATAGACCTCCATCTCCAGTGCCCAGCTGTGTGTCCATGAAGAGTGATCAGTCCATGCCTCTGCCTCTTAACTTCAGCAGTGAACCAGTTCCATCAGTTCTAAAGTGAGTAGATTTGAAATAAGTTATTCAAACATGTCAGTGTTGTCACATGCAACTCTATACACACACACACACACACACACACACACACACACACACACACACACACACACACACACTCTCTCTCTCTCACTCACAACTCACTCACAACTCTTGTGTGTGATTAATTCACTCTGCATTAACAAAGCAAATATTTAACCTAAACTCCATAATGGTAAACATGTAGAGGTGTATCTGTTATAAAGAGAGAGAGAGAGAGAGAGAGAGAGAGAGTTTTTGTTTGTGTGTGTGTGTGTAAGTAAGTGATTCATTCATTCTACATTGGTGCCGATATTGTTATTTAACATTAAATGTGAACACATTCAATCATTCCACACATAAATGAGTCTATGTTAATTGGTTTCTTGTGTATCCTTGTGTTTGTAGACGACACACACACAGACCTCCATCTCCAGTGCCCAGCTGTGTGTCCATGAAGAGTGATCAGTCCATGCCTCCGCCTCTTAACTTCAGCAGTGAACCAGTTCCATCAGTTCTAAAGTGAGTAGTTTTCACATAAGTTATTCAAACATGTCAGTGTTGTCACATGCAACTCTATACACACACACACACACACACACACACACTCTCTCTCTCACTCTCACTCACTCACACACACACACACAAATAATCACACACACAAACACTGTTATGAAACAGTATTGGTAAGATAAGATAAAAAAGCTAAAGCTTCCCATCCTTAACAAAGAAAAGGTATAGCCTAAACTCCATAATGGAAAACATATAGAGGTGTATCTGTCATAGAGAGTGTGTGTGTGTGTGTGTCTGTGTGTGTGTGTGTGTGTGTGTGTGTGTGAGAGATAGGTTCATTCTACATTGCTTTAGATATTGTCATATAGCATTAAGTGTGAACACATTCAATCATTCCACAGATAAATTAGTCTATGGTAATTGGTTTCTTGTGTATCCTTGTGTTTGTAGACGACACACACATAGACCTCCATCTCCAGTGCCCAGCTGTGTGTCCATGAAGAGTGACCAGTCCATGCCTCTGCCTCTTAACTTCAGCAGTGAACCAGTTCCATCAGTTCTAAAGTGAGTCGTTTTCACATAAGTTATTCAAACATGTCAGTGTTGTCACATGCAACTCTATACACACACACACACACACACACACACACACACACACACACACACACACACACACACACACACACACACACACGTACACGTACACATACACATACATACACACACACACACACATACACACATACATACACACACTCTCTCTCGCTCACACACACAAACACTGTTGAGTGAGTGTGTGTGTGTGTTGGTGTGATTCATTCATTCTGAATTAACAAAGTAAATATTTAACTTAAACTCCATAATGGAAAACATGTAGAGGTGTATCTGTTATAGAGAGAGAGAGTTTGTGTGTGTGTGTGTGTGTGTGTGTGTGTGTGTGTGTGTGTGTGTGTGTGTGTGTGTGTGTGTGTGTGTGTGTGTGTGTGTGTGTGTGTGTGAGAGATTCCCTAGACTTTTGGGGCGTAGTTAACTCTTGCACTGGAGCCATGAGTTAGCAACTGTGAGGTTAAAGAAGTGAAAAATGGCAGCTAATTCAGTTATAACTCAGCATGTGGTCGCTGACGTCTACACCGCCCATATTAAGCAGCAACACATGGCACTCTTTGGCACTCTCTTCATGAGGGTGAAAGTAGCTGGAATTCCATTTACCCTCATTATACCATGAAGTTTTACAGAAATTAACTACCTATGAAAGTATAAGGGAGTTCTTCTTGTAACTGACTCAGACAAGCGTAGAACTGCTTGTGCCCCAAAGCCAATACCTTGCCCCTCCTCACCACAGGAGATTCCTCTTTTCTTCTGCTGTCACATCAACATTGTTGATGATTTTGATAGAGTTTGGCAACTTGAAGTGTCTATCTATATTTACATTGAGTCAGCTGATTTCTACTCTTGTCTTGGTTTCCCAGCTCATCTTAATTTGTATGTACCTAAGGCAAGCCATGTAGATAGACATTTCAAAGACAGTCTTCAGTTCTTCAGGGGTCGGGTTACGTCACACTAATTTGTGAAAACTGACATATCATGGAACAATTCACTGTCTATGTATTTCTCAAAGTACTGAAATGTATCCCAGTCGGATCTCATTTTGGCATCCTTGTGAGGGTAATAATTAATTTCCTTCACTATGGGTAAATATTAACTCTGCTTCAATTATGTCTCTGCAGTGAATTGAGTGCTGATCTGACCCAGGATCAGTCCAGGTGTGGAGTGTGTGAGAGGGTACTGAGGGACCCAGTCATCACCACCAGTGGACACAGTTTCTGCAGGCAGTGCATCAGCAGCTACTGGGAGCAGCCTGGACTACCAGGAGACCAAGCCTGTCCCCAGTGTGGAAAGACATGCAGAACTCAACCTCCTCTACAGCCTCGTCTGGATGAACACACAGACATGGTAGAAAGCAGCAGACACCTGCACACTGAACACACACCAGAAAGAAGAAGCAAACTAGGTGAGGGTTTCCTGATGTTTATACTTTTATGAGATCTGATGGAGGAATAGCTTATAAGACAGGGGTCGGGAACCTTTTCAGCTGGCAGAGCTGTACAAAAATAGTGCATTGTGTTAAAGGAGCCAGAAAAAAAAGAATAAATATATATATAGTTTTAGCCAAGTTATTATTCTTCTCATTGTTGTTGTTGTTGGGGCCTCCATTTTGAGTGTAAATCCCAAGAAGATTATGCACACATGCCCCATGTGCAGCTCTCTCCTCATACGCATATTCATCAGTCCATTGGGGCTGGAAAGATCTCTACTTCTTGTCTGTCTTACTGGAAAGATCTGTATCTTATTCAGTCTTCCTTTCAGCCATTTTAACTTCTCAAACAGTCAAAGTAGAAAGCTTTTTGTTTTGAGTTGATCTTTGATTATTGTATTTGACTTGGATATGACCTAAACAACATTACATCACTTTATCACAACAGAAATGTAAAAGGTGGAATTAATGTAGAATCAGTGGTGTAGTGGGAGTGTAGCACCCCCACCTCCAGTATGAGCAAAGTGTGTGAAGATCACACTGACACAGGATAGTCATTGCTATAGGTTACCCATAGTCTTGCACTGTTAACGAAGAACACATTTATGTGCTTTTATACACAGAAACTCCATCCCATTTGAACATCAAAGTGAATAGTGTTTGATTAAAAGAGGTGTACATAGGCCCATACCAAGTGTCAAGTGTAAAAAGATGAGTGTAAAAAGATTAGATGGTAAATATTTATTTGCAGTTGTCGTATGTGTTAAAGTTGTTTTTGAATGTCCCTTATTTTGAATAAAATTGACAGATACAACAGCATTTTAAAACTTTATTTATTTATTTAATTTTAATAAACTTAAAACATAGAAATAATATATCATTGTCAAACAATTAATTGCATCGTTAAAATGGTTTAAATCAAAATAGATCTAAATCAAAGGTTTTAAAAAGCTTAACTAACATTTGTCACACCGGTCAATTATGACTGATACCACAAGAATTACATTAAGTTCAATTTAATTTATACAACAAAACTAAAAAGTGTCTTTAGGCACTTTACAGAGCCCTAGGCCTGAACCCCCTTATAGCACAATGGTAGGGTAAGAAGGGGCAGAACTGGAGGGAGAAGAAGGGGATGGGAGACAGTCAGACACATGAGAGATAAATTCATACTCGTATCATGATGTAATATCAAGTATTGTAGAACAGCTTAGTGGGTATACAGTGTGCTCGTAGGTTACTATTTCAAGGGTAAGTAGAGTAATGGAACAGAAAACTATGTTGATGGTGGCAATTATGTACATTGCTAGCACAGACTTTGGTGTAGATTAAGGGCATGACAGTGTGGTGGAGGTGGGTACATGAAGGCCGGGGGTTTCTACAAGTAGATCGGGTGGAGAGACTACAGCAGCATTCCACAACAAGTCTAACCATGTTGCAAACACAACATGAGGGTTCAGATTGGCTGGACCAGGGGTCGGGAACTTCCAACCTTTGGGCCATATAGCATTTACACAGGACTTCAAGTCAATTGGAGAATGAAATTATATACATTTAAACATTGACTTCATTCTGTTTGTCATTCAGTGGGATAATTCATAAATGCATTATTTTAATTTAGTTATAATATTAAGTACTATATATTAAATATTATGTACTAATACAACATCATTACTATAACTAATATTTTGAAGTAGACTAGGGGTGTGTCTACTACCGGACACTTGAGCACTTCGAGCACTGACTTTCAGTGCTTAGGGCGCCACACTGACAAAACCAGCAGAATTCAGTGCACTGAAAGTACCCGGATGGCGCACTGCAAAACGGGCAAAAAATGCAGTGTGAAACGATGGACACTACTGGCCCAAAACGGGCGCCATCTTGGCTACGTAGCGGAAGAGGAGGAGCCCTCTCGCCAGCTTTTCATTTTATTTCTAAAACAATGGCGGACGAGATGGCTACGGTAGCGCAAGAGGAGCCTACAGACCGTACATGTAAGTATCAGCGGAATTAAACATGGTACTGATATTAAAATGTACTACTAACATGCCATTCTCAGATTAAAGCCAGCGACATGAGTATTTGGTGGCGTTAACGATGTATATGATGTATACCGACTGTTAGCATACCTAGCTAGCTAGGTAGAATTAGATGCCATTGGATCTGCATGGCAGTTATGATAAGCTAGCTGGCTAATCCACCACCCGGTCCTCTTTGCGAGTCCGGTGATGGTGCACTTTTATCGGACACTTTTAGCTTGACGAGCGGGGGCAGGTGGCGGGCTCCAGGCGCTTGTCAGTAGTCGGACAGTGTTAAACAACGGCTGTTCTGTTAAACAATCGAAATAGCAATTTTAATAATGGATATGCTCAGTTTAATAACGGGTTAACATGACAATGCGAACGTTTGCCCACACGCCGCCCGATAATTAATACCGTTACGATAGCTATCGTTACAAGATGGCTACGGTAGCTAGCTAGGTAGCATTAGATGCCATTGGATCTGCATGGCAGTTATGATAAGCTAGCTGGCTAATCCACCACCCGGTCCTCTTTGCCAGTGCGGCGCTTTTATCGGACACTTTTAGCTTGACGAGCGGGAAATAATTGTAGCTTTCAATCATTGTTGTGTGTTTTTTATTTTTTAATGTCGTGGTATTTCACATGTCTAGGGACAGACGAGGACACGAGGGCCTTAATCCCGTGGCGGTCGCTGCACAAATCCCTCTTCACGGGGAAGAGGAACGCCTCCGTGACTGGATTTGAGTAAGTAAAATGACTCATATGGTAGCTAATAGGACTTTACTCTAAATGGTTGCCTTAGTTGCTAACCTTGCAATGATCAATGTGGTCATTACTGTGTCAGGGATGTGGTTGAGGCAAGATGTTAAAGCAGCATATATTTCCACCAGGGTCTTCATAAAGGAGAGCGGGCTTGGGAGGTTGGATCCCAAGCTCGTGAAAAAGAGGTGGGAGAACCTCATCCACAAATATAAGGTCAGATTAAGCCTAGTGTCCAACAAAGCCTAGTCCAATAAAGTATCTTTCTTGATCATAACTTTGCCCCTGTAGAGTAACACACTTGCACAATGTAGAGATGGCATGGCTAGTGAGTATTTACATGCAGTGTACATGTACATGGATGCAATATATTATGATTAGGGTGATTGTTGTTACTCTTGTTCTTATCTATGTATTGTGCTCAAAGTAATGTAAAGTAATCGTATGGTCAGCCTTCAGTTCAATAACCAATTACCAGATCAGTTGAAGGCGCAATGATGTGCAACTTCAGTTTGGCTGTCTTTTCATCCGCAGGAGCTCAAGAAACCCTGGACGGGTGTGAGCACAGAGGGGGGTGGGGTCACTGCTGCTTCTTGGAAGTGGTATGCCCTTATGGATGAGGCACTGGGGGCCAGGCCATCTGTGACCCCTCCAGTCCTCTTTGCCTCATCCAGCCGGGAAGTGGCAGGGACCCCCCCCCCCCGCTGTGGTCACACCCCTCCCAATCAGAAATTTGAGTGGAGCTTCCTCCACATTGTCAACCCCAAAAAGGCGGAGGGTAGACAATGTGGAGGTTGCTAGGGTCATAGAGGAGAATGACAGGAGGATCTCTGAGGCATGGGCAGAGATGGAACAGAGGCAGAGGAGAGCAGAGGAGGCCAGGGCGAGCGAGGCAAGAGAGTTTGCAGAGAGAGAGGAGCGGCGACACGGGGAGGCGGTTGCCTTAGAGGAGAGGAGGTTCAACTTTCTTAGAGAGAGTGAGGAGAGGAGGGAAAGAGAGGCAGCCGCCAGAGAGAGGGAGACAGCAGCAGAGAGGAGGGAGACGGCAGCGAGAGAGGAGCGGCGAGACAGGGAGACAGCCGCCAGAATGAGTGAGGCAGCTGCCAGAGAGGAGCGCCTCCTCACCCTTTTGGAGAGAATTTCTGGACAAAAATAAATAATAAATAAAAATAAAAATAAAAATAAATATTTCTGGACAAGTAATAAAGCCTGGTTACTTAAGATTTATGTACATGTCTGTTTACTAACACTTAACCCGTAGGGGGCTGAGGCCTGTTTTACTTTTCTAGGAAGTCAATAGTGACCACTGAATTTCCATACCCTTATCATATGAGTAGCTGTCATTTGCTAATGGGCGGGCTGTTAGGAGCTCATACTGAAATGTGCAAGAGATTAGTTATATTCTTCTTATAAAATGCTTATTTATATTTTAGTTTTAAACTGCATACATTTGAAAAGTAGTCTCTTGTGGAATTTTAGAGGCATATTGACAAAATAATTTGCTAAACAAGTGAAATGGTGATGGTGAAATATTACAAACTCATAAATTGTTTGCCAATTATAGGGCAATTCTGGTGTTCAGAACCCCTTATAAATATGTATTGCATTAATTTAAATGTAGTCATGGTCTGGGACATAGCACTGAATGGCTATCCTTTCTCTGTTTTCTGCCCCAGAGACGTTTCCTGGAGGTGCTGGTGCTGGTTCTGCTGCTGGCTGGTCCTCTGCTGCCCTCCCGACATCTGCATCTGGCTCCAGCAGGTCACCGTTGGTGAGGCAGATGTTGTGGAGCACAGTGCAGCAGACAATGACCTCTGGCACAAACCTCACATCCACCTCCAGGGCCTTCAAGAAGATGGACCGCCATCGCGTCTTCAGTATCCCAAAGGACCTCTCCACAACACACCTCGCCTTTGACAGGCAGCAGTTGTAGCGTGCTTGGAGGTGGTTGCGGACAGGCTGCCTGAAGAGGGTCATGAGGCAGATGGGTTGGGACAGGCAGGGGTAGCCACCATCCCCAAGGATACAGTATCCTGGTGGAGGGTATGACTGCTCATAGTAGATGGGGCTGTTTTTTAGGACCCTGGCATCATGCACTGAGCCTGGGTAGCCCACACACACATCTATAAATTTACACTTATTATCACAGATGGCCTGCAGCTGGATGGAGTGAAAAAGCTTCCTGTTGAAATAACAGGCAGCATCCTCCGCTGGGGGCTTTACTCGGATGTGGCAGCCATCAATAGCCCCCACCACTCTGCTGAAGGCTGCTGACCCAGCTAGACGGGCGAAGCGGGCACCTAGGCGTGGGAGTTCCTCTCCTGTAGGGTGGCGGACAACGGTGTACAGGAGCGCAGCGATCTGCCCACTCATCCTGTGCACCAGCCGGTGAACGGTGGCCCGGGGCATGTCGAAGGCCCTGGCCACCACCCGGTAGGAGGTGGCGCTGGCAAGCCAAAAAATAAAAACAAGACAGGAGATCTCAGGGCCCCAACCATGGTCACAATCAGTGCCCAGCACAGCCATGAGGGCGTTAAATGACTCTCGGGTGAGCCTGAAGTCCACCCTCATGTCACTGTGGCCATCAAAATACAATGCCAGCAGTGGCATTGCGACATTGATACGGCAGCGCCGCCTGGGACTGGGTGGCTGCTGTAGAGTGTGTGGGGAGGGGAAGGGAAGATTATATTAATATGTAAGTAATTTTATCAATAAAATATTGTCATTGAGGTTTTGTAGTCTTTTATTGTGTTTTCTGATTTATATTAGAATTGATGCTTGTTTGTAACAATAATTAATATGCCTGTGTGTTCAATTGCTAAATGATTCCTGTATCAGGGTAAACTTAACTACAACAGAGATGTGTATAAAAGTACAGTCAGTCAAAGTAGGCCTATTACTGTGTGAATTCAAGCAGATGATGCCTATCATTTCAGTGGATAATTCTTAAAACTAATTGGAATCTAGGGACAAACATATACAGATTTGTCATGTTTTATTTCCATATGGCGTGTATGTGGATTGCAAAGAAGAAGGCTACTTCTGACAAAGATAATTGAGAATGTAGCATACCTAGCTAGGATAATTTAATTGCAACTACTACATGAAGCTATGCTGTGAAGGTAAGGCAAAATCACAATTAAATTTACATACCATCTCGAGTGCAGCCAGAAGGCGGAGGTTCCTGCCGCGGGTGTGGAGGTATTGCAGTTTCCACATGGGGAGGAGAAAGGGGTAAACAAGGGACAAAAAGAGGGCAAGCAGTGCGTTCATTTTGTCAGTTTTAGTTTCGCGGGTATCGCGAGCAGATTTGCGTACGTCACTCCCGCCTTAATTTCGCGGGTGCCGTGAACAGATTTGTTTTATTCCCTTATTCATTAACTTATCAAAATAAAAGTCCCCGTATACAACGTGCGTCCGTCACTTCCGCCAAGTGGTTAACGTAAGTGTTCCATTTGATACAGCACTTATCAGCGATGAGTGCACTACAGATGTCAGTGCACTGTATGTCAGTGCACTGTATTGCAGTGTACTTCGTAAAGTGTTCGGTAGTAGACACACTCTAGGTGTAGTCATGTAGGTCCACAAATTACTTTCTAAATAATCGCATGGCTCTTGGTAGGAGAAAGATTCCCCATCCCTGCTCTAGATTATCAGACAGGGTTTTAGAATGTAGCTCTACAGCAGATAAGATGAATTCCATTTTAATGTGTAAGGAGCAACATTAGTTAAAAGCAAATGGATATTTGTGTCTGGAATGTCAATGGTAATTTGGTGAAAGCAATCACAAATGAAAATCAATATTGTGATTAATAATACACATGATACTAATAGGTTACTTTGTTCATTTTTGTTCACAGCTGATGAAGTCCTGAGGAGAGTTATAGAGAAGCATAAAGCCAGTCTGAAGAGGAAGTTTGAGAACATATCTGAAGGCATCATCAAACCAGGAGCTGAGACACCCCTCAATAAGATCTACACTGAGCTCTACATCACAGAGGGAGAGAGTGAAGGGGTGAATAAGGAACATGAGGTTTGGCAGGTAGAGTCAGCATCCAGAGCACAAACCACAGAAGACAGACCAATCAACTGCAATGACATCTTCAAGCCCTTACCTGGACAGGAGAAGCACATCAGAACTGTGATGACCAAAGGTGTTGCTGGCATTGGAAAAACAGTCTCAGTGCAGAAGTTCATTCTTGATTGGATAGATGGGGTAGCCTATCAGAATGTAGACTTTATATTTCCCCTTCCTTTCCGTGAGCTGAATTTGGTCAGGCGTGATAAGTATAGTCTTCACAAGCTTCTGCTTGACTTCCATCCTGAACTGAAGGAGCTGAAGGATGGTGAAGAATACAAAGACTGTCAGGTTGTGTTCATCTTTGATGGTTTGGATGAGAGTCGATTACCTCTGAATTACCAACAGAACATGATATCTGACTGTAAACAAACATCATCAGTGGATGTTCTGATGACAAGCCTCATTCAAGGAAGTCTGCTTCACTCTGCACGCATCTGGATAACCTCTCGACCAGCAGCAGCCAGTCAAATTCCTGCTCAGTGCATCGATCAGGTGACAGAAGTACGAGGGTTCAATGACCCTCAAAAGGAAGAGTACTTCAGGAAGAGAATCAGTGAGGAGAGTCAGGCCAGCAGAATCATCTCACACATTAAGGCATCCAGGAGTCTCCACATCATGTGCCACATTCCAGTCTTCTGTTGGATTGCAGCCACTGTACTTCAGCAGATGCTGGACAACACTAAAGACATTCCAAAAACTCTGACTGAGATGTTCATACACTTCTTGCTCATCCAGACCAGAAGGAAGGATCAGAAGTATCAGAGTGGAACTGAGACAGATGGAGAGAAACTTTTAAAATCTCAGAAAGAGATTTCACTGAAGCTTGGAGAACTGGCTTTCAAGAATCTAGAGAATGGCAATCTGATGTTTTATGACGAAGATCTGATATAGTGTGGCATTGATGTCAGTGAAGCCTCAGTGTACTCTGGCATGTGCACTGAAATCTTCAAGGAAGAATATCTGTTTCATGAGAGGAAGGTCTACTGCTTTGTGCATCTGAGCATCCAGGAGTTTCTGGCAGCTGTGTGTGTGTTTCACTCTTATGTGACAAAGAACCTCAAGGCACTGAAATCCCTCCTCAGTGAAGAACATGAACCCAGTCCATCTGTTTTATCATCTCTTCAATCAGTGCTGGGCTTACAATCTAATTACCATCTACATGTGTTACTTAAGAGTGCAGTGGATGAGGCTCTGAGGAGCAGGAATGGACACCTGGATCTTTTCCTTCGCTTCCTTATGGGCATCTCTCTGGAGAGCAATCAGAGACTTTTGAAAGGTCTACTGAACCATGAATACAGCAGCTCAAAGAGCACCAAGGAAATATGTCAATACATTAAGAAGCTCAACAGGGAAGATCTCTCTCCTGAACGATGCATCAATCTTTTCCATTGCTTATTTGAAATGAACAATCATTCCATGGACAAAGAAATTAAGAAATATCTGGAGTCACCAAAGAACATCAAACTGAAATTGTCTCCTGCTCACTGTTCAGCACTGGCCCACATACTTCTGATGTCTGAGGAGGTGCTGGATGAGTTTGACCTGAAGAAATACAACACATCAGATGAGGGACGCAGGAGACTGCTCCCTGCTGTGAGATGCTACAGAAGGGCACGGTGAGTTTCTAATGGAGATGGATAAACTTATTTGTTCATTGTTATTTGTGACAAAATGTGAACTTGTGTTGATTATGTCCCTTCCACTACAGAACTGTGCATTACTGATTCATAGTTTTGATGTCACTGCGATCTACTGCTGACGTACAGTATGAAACATGTAAAGATACCAGCAGATGCATAAATGTGTCAGTCATGTGATAGGAAATAAATATTCCATTTTCACTGCAGCGCTTTGGTTGATAACTTGGCATGAAATTACACTTTACATTATCTTATTGCTTAAATTTTAATGTAAGTTTGAATTTTTGTATTTAAGTCTGCCCTTTGTTAACAGTAAAGTCAGTATTCACAAATAGAGTAGTAACTGGTCTGGACTTATATGTGGATTTCTTGGAATGATCTACTAATCTAGTTATGCCCAATTGAGCCACTGTCTCTCAGTGATGCCTACTGTAAAAAAGTATGTAGGTGTAATGGCCGAAATATGCTTCTACGACTGCGTAGTTACACAGTTACGCAGTTGCTTTGATGGACTTGTGAACCTTTGACAGTTCTCCGACGGTTGGTGGCTGTTGCAAAGCAATTCACTGCCAGAACAGTCGGGGTACAACGTTTTTTCCTGAAGACCAGACAATCAAACAATCAAATTGCGACGCTGAAAAAAAAAGATGGCGGACCAAACTCCGTATATGGTCGTATTTGTACATAAAAGTTGTTTGTTTGACTTCAGAAGTTACGGAGAAATAGTGCAATGTAAAAAAGTTATTGTAACTGAAAAATACGTCTCAGGGGATTTCTAATCTATCTGCTATCTAATGTTAACATACTACTACCCACAAAGTAAACAGCGTTGTATTGACCGATTGACGGAGACGGAAAGTTACAAAATTGCACGTGCAGGTGCACGTCAGGCCAGGGAGAGGTGCTCGGAGAGGGTTTGCAATGACGGAGAGGGCTCTACGTGTCTGCGTAAAAGGCTGACTATAAATTACGCTTAAGTATCTGGTGAAGTATCTATATGGTGAATAGTGTTATGCCATGGTAACTATCTGTCTTGCATGTATATGTATGTGTGTGTGTGTGTGTCTGTCTTTGTGTATTTGGGATGTATCTGAATACGTTATTGAGGAAAGGAAAAATAATGCAATGGAAATAAATAGTATTTGCTGTATGTAGCCATCAGCCATAATGGAGTTTTGGAATGGAATGGAATTCTGACTTAGCGTCCACTAACACCCAACCAAGTTTTTCACGGTTAAACGGCAAACTTTTTTGTTGTTTCTTATTATTCCATGTTCACCAGTTAGAAGGCGTTGGGGGGGGTTCAAAGATCGAGATGATAAAAACTGTATGAGAAATACATTTAATAATTTATAGTTATAAGTTATATGCCAATATGAAATCTGCACCACTAGTGTGTAGGAGTAGTGTGCACATGAATGCCAATACATGGACGTAGTTATTGCCCAAGACGACCAGCTTCCACGACTTCTAGCTTTCCCAGGATTCCGTCTCCTGGGAGACAACTTCAGAGCTTTCCTTGTCCACTGGGTTCCGACTCCAGGAAGTTCCTGGTCTAGCTCCATGCCCACGACCCCAGGTCTTCTGTGACTGTCTCTGTATTGTTCCGCACCCCTGCGTGCAGGTTTTTCCTGGTTCTTGTGCTTATGTTCAAAGTTTATTCCATAGATCTCCATTGTTAGCCCTTGTAGTATCCGTGAGTTAAATCCTAATTCACTTATTGTCGCGTTTGCGTTTACTGGAGTTCAACGCCATTTATCTTAGTTTTGATTCTTGTTAGCCTTTTGAGTTCATAACGTTTGTCCATCTTTGTGTAATTCAAAGCTTGACTCTATGTGGTTTTGGTTTCTGTATCTTTTTATTTTGTTTCTGTATAATCCTTGTCTTAGTCTTTTCGTTGAATGTGTATTCCTGAGTTCTGTTCAGTTATATAAGTTCTTAGAATTATCTTGTGATCCTGTAGTTCCAAAGTTAGACTATAGGCAGGAACAGACATAACGAAAACTACACAGTCTTGTTCTTGTTAGTCATTCATACTGCTGATCGTGTTCCCCATTTGTTTGTGAGTCCGCCTTGTGTGTG
Source organism: Clupea harengus (assembly GCF_900700415.2). Classification (NCBI taxonomy): domain Eukaryota; kingdom Metazoa; phylum Chordata; class Actinopteri; order Clupeiformes; family Clupeidae; genus Clupea; species Clupea harengus. The sequence goes on from NW_024879570.1 coordinate 84,092, forward strand.
ACTTTTCCCATATTCCCTGGCTGGATCCTCAAATAAACTCTGCTTTTTCCGGAAAACACCCATCTAAGCCTTGATGTTCTGTGACAGTTTTTGTATTAGTATGCCATTACTGTCATGTAAAATGTAGCAATGCATTTAGAAATCTAAAGGGAAAACTCAGCCCTACTTCAACTGGAATATTTTACTTCTTTCACCCCTCTCACTGAGAGTGAGGTCTCCAAACTCCTAACATATAACCGTCCTACTACATGCCCGTTGGATCCTATCCCATCCAATATCCTTCAAGCCCTATCGCCTACCTTCTTACCAGCAATCACACATGTGATTAATGCTTAATTTACTTCTGGAACATTTCCCTCTTTATTCAAAGTGGCTCGGGTAACACCACTGCTCAAAAAGGTATCTCTCGATCCCAATCATGTGGAAAACTATCGGCCGGTCTCACTTCTCACACTCCAATCGAAAACCTTTGAGAGGGCAGCTTCCAAACAGGTCACAGAGTTCCTGTCAAGGAACAATCTCATGAATCCAAACAAGTTTGGTTTAAAAGCGGTCACTCAACTGAAACAGCCCTGTTTTCTGTGACAGAGGCCCTAAAAACATTTAGAGCATCAGCTCAATCCTCGGTTCTCATCCTGCTTGACTTATCGGCCGCTTTTGACATAGTCAACCACCGCATCCATCTGTCTATACTGTCAAGTATGGGAATTTCTGGCAGGGCACACTCCTGGTTTGAATCTTACCTCACTGGACGCTCATTCAACGTGTCATGGCAAGCTGTCTGTACCTCACCACAGGGGTGCCCCAAGGCTTGGTTTTTGCCATTTACACCACCTCGTTGGGCCCGAATCATCTATTCGCATGATTTTTCATTATCACTACTATGCATATGATACCCAACTGTATCCGTCTTTCCCTCCTGACGACACTACTGTCTCGGCATGGATCACGGATTGTCTCTCTGATATATCTACATGGATCACCATCTTCGACTTAATCTAGCCAAAATGAAACTGTTGGTCTTTCCAGCCAAACAGGCTATACACCGCAACATCGATATACAAATTGACTCCTTATCATATGCTCCATCCAAAGCAACAAGAAATCGAGGTGTCAACTAACATTCACCAACCACATTGCCGATGTCTCTCGGTTATGCCCGCCTCGCTCTATTCAACATTTGCAAAATCAGGCTGTACCTAACCCAGTATGCCACCCAGCTGCTGGTACAAACCTTGGTGATTTCCCTCCTAACGGGCCTGCTGGCATGCGTGGTGAAACCACTACAGATGATCCAGAACGCCATGGCGCGTCTGGTGTTCAACCAACCGAAAAGGGCACACGTCACCCCGCTACTCATTGAGCTCCACTGGCTGCCTGTAGCTGCTCGCATTAAGTTCAAGTCACGTGTGCTTGCTTACAGAGTGATTGCTGGTTCTGCTCCCACCTACTTAAATGCTCTTGTAAGGGCAAAAGTTAACCCACAGGATGTTGCTCTCGTCTAATGGGATCGTTTAGCACTGCCGTCTGTGCAAGTATGGCAATCTAGACCAGTGGTTCCCAAACTTTTCTGGCTCACGGCACCCCTAAACATATCTCTCTCCATCCACGGCACCCCTATTTTTGACTTTTTACTCTCAACCTCCTTTGTGTCATATTTGTACTTTATGCCATTTGATTTAACCTGGTAATATGTTGAATAGGCTATAACTGCTTTTATTATAGGCATTACATTGAGAAGGTGAGGTTTATCTCATTTTTGTTATATTCAAATGAACCACTCTCTTTAATTCAACTCATTTAATAGAACTTTTGAATAAATAGTGAACAGAATATGAACAGACAACGTCTGTCCCTCTCACAACTATATCACAGCCAAAATACGTATTGGTAATAATCGAGAAATAAACTGGCAGCAACAAAACATATCAGGAACAAACCTTCAATATAAAGTTCACAAAAATATAGTTATACAACTTATAAACTTAATGGGACACATGTGCCTGTCTCTGACTGCAGAGTTTGTCAATGCAAGGGATTGTGGACAGTGCAACACGGAGGTCCTGTTCAACTGACAGCCTTTGCCTCAGTTTATTCTTTATGTATGTGAGAGAGGAGAAAGCCAGTTCACAGAGGTAGGAGGTGGGGAATTGGATCAGCACATTTATAGCACTCTCTGAAAGTGAGGGATATTCCTGACCCACACGCAGCCAAAATGTGTCCAAAGACAGTTCACTGTGTTGCAACTTGAGTGTGCGGTCCATTTGCAATTCAGCAAGCTCATCCTGTCCTTCTGATGACAGGCATCTCGCTGCTGATTCAGTGGCAAGAGAGTGAAATGGATCTCGAACCCAATCAAATTCCTCGTTTTTGTTGGGGAAATAGGTCTCAAATCTTTTCTTCAGGGCAGATAAATGTGCAGATATTGAATAAAAAAAAACTGCAGACTTGTCAGTAGTATTGGTAGCTGTCAGTGGAAACATGTCGATGTTTTTTTTAGCCACTCTTTGTCGCCACAGAGCTAATTTTGACCTAAATCCATTGATTTTGTCTGTTGCAGACAGAACAGTTTCGTTCCTCCCCTGCATTTTCGCATTTAGCTCATTCATGTGGGCAAAAATGTCAGCTAAGTAAGCGAGTTGAAGCCACCAAAAGTCTTTGAAAGGAAGGTCATGGTCCCTCGCAAATGCCTGCAACTCTTCTCTTAGTTCATAAACACGGGCCAGTGTTCTCCCCCTCGATAACCACCTGACTTCTGTGTGCAGTAAGAGACCCTGGTGTTCTGAACCCATTTCACTGCAGAGGGTAGTCAAAAACCGTGTTTGAAGGGGACGTGACTTAACGTAATTCACTATTTTTACGACCTCATTCAAAACATCCGTCAGGTCTGGAGGCATCGTTTTTGCAGTTAGAGCCTCCCGATGCAACATGCAATGCGTCGCTACCATGGTAGGATTCTTCTGCTTGGCTTTTGTTATGAAGCCTTTGACCCGACCGGTCATCGAGGCCGCCCCGTCAGTGCAAACACCTACGCACATATCCCAGCTGAGATCATGATTCGTCAAGTACTCGTCTGTCACCCTGAATATCTCATCTCCGGTAGCATGGTTGTCCAGTTCTTTGCAAAATAAAAAGTTCTCTGTAAATTTGTCCTCATACACGTATCTCACGTTAGCTATCAGCTGGCAAAGGCCACTAGCATCAGTGGACTTGTCTATTTGAAGCGCAAATTTCCCCCTTTGCCGTAGATTCTCATTCAGCACAGATTCCATGTCCTGCGACATGTCATCAATGCAACGTTTGATTGTGTTATCAGAGAGGGGGATTTTATCAATTTATTTTGCAGCATCTGGCCCTAGCATTACCTCAACCATTTTTTTGCAGGCTGGTAATATGAGCGACTCTGCTAACGTGTGTGGCTTTTTAGATTTAGCCAGCAACTCGGCAACTAAAAAACTAGCCTTTTGTGGCCTTCTCACACACACGCACGGTAGGAAAGCTACGTTTGCTCTGTGTGATATTCCTGTGTTTTAGGCCTTTTGAAATATTCAATATCTTTGTTCTGGTGTGCCGGGTGCTTGGTCTCCAGGTGCCCTTGCCAACTTGCTAGGCACCATGGCTGCATTAGCCAACGTCTCCCTGCAGACCAGGCATACTGGTGTGGGGCACGTTACCTCGCCACATCAAGTGAACCCATACTGGAGGTACGAGTCGTTATAACGCCTCCATTTTCTCTTTGCTGACTTCGATTCCGCGTTAGTGGAACGAGCTGCCTAGCACTACCAGAGCTTTTTTCTGTTTCTTATGTAAAATAGTATTTATTGTTACACTAGGTTCTATTGCTCGTAGCTTGATTGTTCTGTCCCTTGTACGTCACTTTGGATAAAAGTGTCTGCTAAATGACTAAATGTAATGTAAATGGAATATTTAACCTTTTATTATAATGATTTATCAGGACACCTTCAGAAAGTTATTGCTTTTTTTTAATTCCAGATTACTATTATGTCATGTGTCACTATGTTTTGCAGACTTGCTGAATGCAAACTCACAGATAAGTCCTTTGGAATTGTGGCTACTGTTCTACAGTCACCAAACTCCCTGACAGAGCTGGACCTGTGTAACAGTGACCTGGGAGATTCTGGATTTCAGCTTCTCTCTAACGGACTGTCTAGTCCCCACTGCAAACTGCAGACATTAAGGTTGGTGTTATACATGTCCTCATTGTCATTCATTTTCTGATTATTTATGTAGCCCTTAACTATGATTTATGTTGTTATATAAGAGTAGTTCAGATACAATTATATTTGAAAAACATTACAGACATTTTATGAAAAATATAGGAAATAGATTAATTATTAAGTACTAGAGTTGAGCTCATAATAACCATGACAACATAACAGTGGAACTGTTCACATCACATTTTCTTGTAAATGTACCAGTGAACATCTTACCCTGCCTACATCACTGTACTTGGGTGTGAAATCAAATGTTCTATAGAGTGGTCAAATCACAAAAATAACTAATCCATCTGACTGATTAAATGTCTGACGCCAGATCTTTTTGGTCAAATTCAGTGAATTGTTCCTCAATGCTTTAGCAGCCTGTTCTTTGTGTGAACAGGCTCAAAATATACTCCAGTGTTGTGTTTGTTTGTGTGTGTGTGTGTGTGTGTGAGAGAGTATTAGGGATATATCTATATATATGTTAATGAGGAAAGGCAAAAATAATGCGATGGAAACAACTGCTATTTTCTCTATGTAGCCATCAGCCATAATGGAGTTCTGGGAATAGAACGGAATTCTGACTTAGGGTCCAATGGCAAACTTTTTTAGTTGTTATTATTATTCCATGTTCACCAGTTAGAAGGCGGGGGGGGGGGGGGTACAAAGAGAGAGATGAAAAGAGCAGTATGATGATGATGTTTTTGAAGAGCACAACAATTGCATTGTAAATGAATATTAGCATAGAAGATGCAAAGCTTGCTCGATTCTACATAACTTCAGGTATAAACCCTGTTCTTCTATCTGAATGATAGATAATGTTATTGGTTCAACAGATGCAGATAATGGCATCTCTACACCACTAGTGTGTAGGTGTATTGTGCACATGAATGAACTGTGTAGTGGCATGACAGGGGTTGAAGCTCTTCATGTAACAATATATGTCATGAATGTCATGTTAAATTTAGAAGTTCATTTTTAAAACTTAAGGATTGTTGGGAAAACATACTAAAGTAGTGTACACATCAATTAACTGAGACCTGTAGAGGAATGTCAGTTGTGTGTTACTCCTTTTTACAGGCTGCTGTGGACATTTATATGAGGGAACTGTGAGGACTTGTGGCAATATAGGGGTAGACCATGTTTGTATTTTATTTTGTCTTTTGTGACTATGTTTTGCAGACTTGCTGAATGTACTCTCACAGATAAGTCCTGTGGAATTGTGGCTACAGTTCTTCAGTCACCAAACTCCCTGACAGAGCTGGACCTGTGTAACAGTGACCTGGGAGATTCTGGATTCAGCTTCTCTCTAACGGACTGTCTAGTCCCCACTGCCAAACTGCAGACATTAAGGTTGGTGTTATACATGTCCTTATTGTCATTCCATTTTCTGATTATTTCTGTAGCCCTTAACTAACACATTTTCTTGTAAATGTACCCAGTGAACATCTTACCCTGCCTACATCACTGTACTTGGGTGTGAAATAAAATGTTCTATAGAGTGATCAAATCACAAAAATGACTAATCCATCTGACTGATTAAATGTCTGACGCCAGATCTTTTTGGTCAAATTCAGTGAATTGTTCCTCAATGCTTTAGCAGCCGGTTCTTTGTGTGAACAGGCTCCAAATATACTCCAGTGTTTGTGCACAGTCCTGGCTCTGTAAATGTGAAACAAACATAGTGGATCTGACTGAACCAGGCACTTTCCCAGCCAATCAACACATTGCCTCAGGAGCATGGAAGGGAGAGGTGTAAAATGATTGGAGGTTGATCTAAATTATCAACAAGATTTCACAAGAATTGTGGACCCTTATTTTACTTTTCACTGCAGAAAGGGAATGAATAGGTTTCTTTAGGCATTCAGCCATTGAGAATGTTGTAATTAATCAGAAGTTAATGTAAAAATAGCACTAACTCTTGATAGGTGTTTCTGTTGATTTTATCTCACCTGATCTACAAAGAGGCCTGTAGCCTGACTCTTGGTAAGGCCTACTGTGGAAAAGTATGTAGGTGTAAGTATCTGGTAGTATGGCTACATACAGAACATAGACACACTATGTGGTGAATAGTGTTATGCCATGGTAACTATCAGTGAAGGAAACATATTTTTTTTTGCATTTATATGTGTGTGTTTGTTTGTGTGTGTGTGTGTGTGTGAGTATTAGGGATATATCTATATATATATGTTAATGAGAAAAGGCAAAAATAATGTGATGGAAACAACTGCTATTTTCTGTATGTAGCCATCAGCCATAATGGAGTTCTGGAATAGAACGGAATTCTGACTTAGGGTCCAATGGCAAACTTTTTTAGTTGTTATTATTATTCCATGTTCACCAGTTAGAAGGCGGGGGGGGGGGGGGGGTACAAAGAGAGAGATGAAAAGAGCAGTATGATGATGATGTTTTGAGAGCACAACAATTGCATTGTAAATTAATATTAGCATAGAAGATGCAAAGCTTGCTCGATTCTACATAACTTCAGGTATAAACCCTGTTCTTCTATCTGAATGATAGATAATGTTATTGGTTCAACAGATGCAGATAATGGCATCTCTCTACACCACTAGTGTGTAGGTGTATTGTGCACATGAATGAACTGTGTAGTGGCATGACAGGGGTTGAAGCTCTTCATGTAACAATATATGTCATGAATGTCATGTTAAATTTAGAAGTTCATTTTTAAAACTCAAGGATTGTTGGGAAAACATACTAAAGTAGTGTACACATCAATTAACTGAGACCTGTAGAGGAATGTGATTTGTGTGTTACTCCTTTTTACAGGCTGCTGTAGACATTTATATGAGGGAACTGTGAGGACTCTGGCAATATAGGGGTAGATCATGTTTGTGTTTTATTTTGTCTTTTGTCACTATGTTTTGCAGACTTGCTGAATGTACTCTCACAGATAAGTCCTGTGGAATTGTGGCTATTGTTCTTCAGTCACCAAACTCTCTGACAGAGCTGGACCTGTGTAACAATGACCTGGGAGATTCTGGATTTCAGCTTCTCTCTAACGGACTGTCTAGTCCTCACTGCAAACTGCAGACATTAAGGTTGGTGTTATACATGTCCTTATTGTCATTCATTTTCTGATTGTTTCTGTAGCCCTTAACTAACACATTTTCTTGTAAATGTACCAGTGAACATCTTACCCTGCCTACATCACTGTACTTGGGTGTGAAATAAAATGTTCTATAGAGTGGTCAAATCACAAAAATGACTAATCCATCTGACTGATTAAATGTCTGACGCCAGATTTTTTTGGTCAAATTCAGTGAATTGTTCCTCAATGCTTTAGCAGCCGCGTTCTTTGTGTGAACAGGCTCAAAATATACTCCAGTGTTTGTGCACAGTCCTGGCTCTGTAAATGTGAAACAAACATAGTGGATCTGACTGAACCAGGCCACTTTCCCAGCCAATCAACACATTGCCTCAGGAGCATGGAAGGGAGGAGTGTAAAATGATTGGAAGTTGATCTAAATTATCAACAAGATTTCACAAGAATTGTGGACCCTTATTTTACTTTTCACTGCAGAAAGGGAATGAATAGGTTCCTTTAGGCATTCAGCCATTAAGAATGTTGTAATTAATCAGAAGTAAATGTAAAAATAGAACTAACTCTTGATAGGTGTTTCTGTTGATTTTATCTCACCTGATCTACAAAGAGGCCTGTAGCCTGACTCTTGGTAAGGCCTACTGTGAAAAAGTATGTAGGTGTAAGTATCTGGTAGTATGGCTACATACAGAACATAGACACACTATGTGGTGAATAGTGTTATGCCATGGTAACTATCAGTGAAGGAATTATTTTTTTTTTGCATTTATATGTGTGTGTGTGTTTGTTTGTTTGTGTGTGTGTGTGTGAGTATTAGGGATATATCTATATATATATGTTAATGAGGAAAGAAAAAAATATGTGATGGAAACAACTGCTATTTTCTGTATGTAGCAATCAGCCATAATGGAGTTCTGGAATAGAACGGAATTCTGACTTAGGGTCCAATGGCAAACTTTTTTAGTTGTTTCTTATTATTCCATGTTCACCAGTTAGAAGGCGGGGGGGGGGGGGTACAAAGAGAGAGATGAAAAGAGCAGTATGATGATGATGTTTTGAGAGCACAACAATTGCATTGTAAATGAATATTAGCATAGAAGATGCAAAGCTTGCTCGATTCTACATAACTTCAGGTATAAACCCTGTTCTTCTATCTGAATGATAGATAATGTTATTGGTTCAACAGATGCAGATAATGGCGTCTCTCTACACCACTAGTGTGTAGGTGTATTGTGCACATGAATTAACTGTGTAGTGCAGTGGTCACCAAACTTTTTTGGCCAAAGATCACAAACTCTGCCTTGGTGACAGGCAAGATCTACCTATTGAGGCGTTGAGAGAAAAAGACTGTCCAGACTGTACTTACAAATTAACTTTTTATTTAGCCTAATTGTAATTGAGTGAAATTAAACACTTTGGTCCAGCTTTCAAATTGATGTGACCAAGAACACACTAAATCACTTAATTTCAGTGCAACATAAAAAGGAAAATATTTGTTAACCGCACACAATATGAACAAGAAAAAACACATTTGAAATGAGCAGGCTGGATATGAACTGCTTTATTTATCAACTCAAGTTACAACACAACACTGACAATCTTTGTTTTCAGATCATTTGACAGTTGTTTTGAGGCCCCCATGTTGCCACTCTTCAGAGGAGAATCAAGGAGAAGCACATCTTGCAATTGGCTACCTTAGATAGTTTTTCTAATGATTGAATGCACCTTTCTATGGAATTGAAGGCTTAACAAGCTAATCAGACTAATTATGTGTTGCAATTATTCAGTATTGAGTAGTTATAGGTATTCAAATCATGAAAATGATTAGGGTGCCTAAATATTTGCACAGCCTATTTTTCACATTTGATTTAATTTCAAATACTGCTACACTAAATATCTTTGTCTGGAAAACACCCCAGTACTCAGTGTTAAATAGAAAATGAATAATATACCACTGTGATCTTTTTTTGGTGAAGACAGAGTAAATTATCATGCAGCCTCAGAGGGTGCCAAAACTTTTAATAGGACAGTATGCGTGCATATTAATATTTCGAAAACCAACACGGTAATTGGAATGAAGTGGGAGTGGCAGATAACTAACATAAGCGCAAACGTACTCATTTAATGTAACCTTTAACATTAATATTAATATTTAGAAACACGTTGCAGTGTTAAACGAGTCGTCGACAAATATCTGTCTCGAAAACCGTTCATTTGGGTAAGCTAATACATAACGTTAATCTATAAATAGACTTAGGATATCGGTTTATTTAACAAACTGGCCGATAATCAAGATAACAACGACATCCAAGGATGTTATGCACGCGAGTTGAGCCTAGTTGCGAGCTGTCAGACTGTTGGAAATCTCTCTACATTGGTCAGACATTCTGCAACTTTACCCAATCCGACTGAACATGTTGAACTCTTCCGACAGTATCTGACAATGACCAACAAACACCAACTGCTGGCGCACACTGACCCAACTGTCAGTGTTTGTTGGCGTTTGTTGAAGAATGTTGGCGTTTGACGGGGCAGTGTGCAAGCTGCTTTAGAAGGGGCATTTAGTGGGAAGGCCTGAATTTGTGAGAAATCGTTGGTGATTACGTTCATATCAACTCTACGGACATCCTCAGATTTAAATAGCTGGCGTTCATGAATTAGGCGGAGATCTTTTCTGACGTTGGTCTTCCGAAGTCCGTTAGAAAACATTTCAGAAGACACTTCAGAAAATGTTCAATTTTTTTTTTTTTTTTCTGTATTTGAAAAAATAAATAATTTGAAGATCGACAGGGAAGGTCTTCGAGATCGACACGTCGATCGCGATCGACAGGTTGGCGACCTCTGGTGTAGTGGCATGACAGGGGTTGAAGCTCTTCATGTAACAATATATGTCATGAATGTCATGTTAAATTTAGAAGTTCATTTTTAAAACTTAAGGATTGTTGGGAAAACATACTAAAGTAGTGTACACATCAATGAACTGAGACCTGTAGAGGAATGTGAGTTGTGTGTTACTCCTTTTTACAGGCTGCTGTAGACATTTATATGAGGGAACTGTGAGGACTATTTATGTAACCCTTAAATATGATTTATATTGTTATATAAACGTAGTATGTCGCTCTGGATAAAAGCATCTGCTAAATGTAAATGTAAAATATATTGATAACCAGACTCTGCTAATGTTGCTGACTTTTAACAGTATATCTTTTTTTCTGCTTCCCTTCACATAAGATTCTAATTCAATTCATACCTGTTCATTTTGAGTCTCTCATCCCTCTCAGAGTTTCTGCTTTTCTGCATTGCCCAAAATACTGATGTAGACCCATATTCAGCAAAGAAATTACACTGACAAGTATTATTGGCAGAATATGTGTGCGGGCGGAGGGGGCGTGGCGGCGGTTACAAACATGAAAAAGAAGGGTACGGGACTGTAAAATGTTTTGGGAATCACTGGCACATCAGTGGGCCGCGGATTACTTTCTGGTCAGAAGGGTGGTCCCTAGGACAAAACCAGTTGAAAACCCCTGCTGTAGAGGAATGTGAGGTGTGTGTTACTCCTTTTTACAGACTGCTGTGGACATTTATATGAGGGAACTGTGAGGACTGTGGCAATATAGGGGTAGACCATGTTTGTGTTTTAGTATGCCATTACAGGACACCTTCAGAAAGGCATTGCTTTTTTTTAATTCCAGATTAATATTTTGTCTTTTGTCACTATGTTTTGCAGACTTGCTGAATGCACACTTACAGATAAGTCCTGTGGAATTGTGGCTACAGTTCTACAGTCACCAAACTCCCTGACAGAGCTGGATCTGTGTAACAATGACCTGGGAGATTCTGGAGTTCAACTTCTCTCTAATGGATTGTCTAGTCCCCACTGCAAACTGCAGACATTAAGGTTGGTGTTATACATGTCCTTATTGTCATGAATTTTTTGATTATTTCTGTAGCCCTTAACTATGATTTATATTAGTAGTATGCTGGAAACTGTGAGGACAACTCAGCACCACTTTTATTTGCCTCTATCCTTTCATTTCTATTGATTTCTCAGGACACTTTGTGAACAGCATCACCTTTCATTTTAAAGTAATATTTAGTCTTTTATTATGCTGTTATACAGACTTTCTGAATGCACACTATTAGATAAATCCTGTTTTTTCCTATCCCTCCAACTCCTAAAATGGAGGATGATAAATCTATGGGAACTGATGCATTTTCAATTTAGTCAGGACCACTCTCATCTAGTAACAATTTACAAGTAATTAGAGTATTGAGAGGATACATCAGTAATCTACTCATCATAGCGATAAGTATCAGTTTATCACACAGCGGCTTTAACCACCCAAACAACCATCCACCAAAGGTGGTAAGTGGAATAATAGTGAAAAGGTAACAGTACCGTGCTCTCAACATTTCCCATTTGACACTACTAATTAGCAAAACTAGACAGCAAAGGACTTAGGTCGAATAAAAGTTACAAATGGATCTAGATGGACAATTGGACAGTGACTTCAGATCAAGTGTAGCTTCCATATTTATTGCAGATGGAACAAGAGAACCAATGGGCGAGGCAGAGATAAGGTGACACGATTAAAGGTACAGCAAAAGGCGATTCACCATTAGGTAGAAGGTGCTTCTCCCAGAGTGAGCAGACGTATGGGTCCGTATATATACACCTCAGAAAGGTTCCCTTTAGTTGGAAAGATAGTGTAGGAAGAGGCACTGCCCCTACATAGACCAGCATGGAGAGAAGTGGGTAGGGGGGCTGTCCCTACATAGACCAGCAGGGAGAGTTGTGTGTGGTAAAGGTCATGAGTTTTTTCAACATTAAATGTATCAGTTGTTTGTGTATGAAAGGCGGTGGTATAAGCAGAACACAGCTGTGGGACTGAAACAGATCCATTTAGCAACTTATCTACACTTGCACAACTAAGATTGGTTCATTTCAGCCTATTCAGATACCTCTACAGTTGATGGGATAACATGCAAGAGTGTAGCTCTCATATGTACTGCAGATGGAAAACAGACAAACATTGGCGAGGCAGAGATAATGTGACACGATTAACAGCAAAAGGCTAGACAGTTTACTGGTTATATAGAGCACTTTAGGTGATCCCTTATCATAAAAGGTGAATATACCAGGGATGGGCAGTATTACTAGATGTAATTATAATATCTATTTAAAATGCAGAATAGTATTTTGTCATTTGTATTTGATTGGCCTTATAAAATGGTTATGTAATTTGTATCAAAATAGTATAGTGTTGAATATTTTCGCATACTATATTCCAAAAATACTATCAGTATATTTTGAGAATGAAGGATGGAGGATGGGGGAGGAGGCGGGAGGAACCAGTACAGATCCACAGAGGTGCACTATTAAAAGGTATTCTGTGACTCGAACATAGAAATGTATTGCAATAGTGACATCTTCTGGTCACTTATTGGGGCTGAAAAACCATTGAAGCTGACATTGTGCATCTGAAGTAACTTTTAAAATGGCATGAATGCAAATGTGGCCAGGCAAACAGCAAGAATACCGTATCCAAATGGAATGCAATGGAATAATTCTGCCCTGATATTTTCTCAAAAACGGTTTCATCGTGATATGAAACAATGTTGCTGTCAACAATACTTATGGCCTCTATACAAGTTTTAATGGATTTGCATTTAACCATGAGAACATACACTCAGTTGCCAGTTGATCATGTACACTTAGTGAAAACTAATGCAGTCTAGTGCAACAGCCCTTCAATAAATCCCCCTTCATGATTATTCTAATGTTAACTTTATGTGAGGTGCCAATTCAACTATGCCATCATTTTGAAGGATGTAGTTTGTGGTTTTGTTAAACTGTATTTTTTGTTTTTTTGGGGGCTTTTTGTGCCTTTAATCGATAGTGCAGTGAAGAGTGGGACAGGAAATGAGAGGGAGAAGAGCTGGGGAGTGGACAGGAGAAATGACATCGGGCCGGACTCGAACCCGTGTCCTCCATGGGCGTCAAGCTCGAATGTGGTCGGGGCTACTGCTTGCGCCACAGTGCCCCCCTATGTTAAACTGTATTGAATTTTTAGACTCACTGATTGAAATAGGCTGGTCAAATTAATAGAAACAAGTGTAAGTAGGCCTGCAACAGTGTTAATTTCGTTGACGAAAACTATGACGAAAAATATTCGTTAACGACCTTTTTCCCGTGACTAAAACGAGACTAAGACGTGACGAAAACGGATCTTTCTAAATAAAAACTATGACTAAATCTATTTTAACTTTCGTTGACGAGACGAGACGAAAATGTTGGTCACAATTTTTTTTTTTTCTAAACTTGTATGCACATGATTGGTTGAATGTTGCCCGGTCCTGTATCTATCCCTCCTCCACATGCAAGTGACGCCCTAACAAACGTCATGATGGCTGAAGTTCAGGCACTCGGTACTGGAAGAAAAATAAGAATAGATATCTGGACAGTCTTTAATTATAACTTGACAGAAAATAAAACACAATGCACCGCAATAACCGGAGAGAAACCTAGTGGCTTCAAAATAGGTGGGAAGAACACAACAAGAGGCACCTGAAAGCGCACAAGACAACCCTGCCATTTGCCTAGGTAAATTAGCTAGTAACTGTCAATGATAATTAGCTAATGTTAACTAGTTATTCGAATATATTAGCCAACGTTAAGTTAACTTCAAAGGGGCAGTCGAGTGTATAGGTTGTGTCAGCTTGGATAACTAGCTAGTCATTTTCGATTGAAACCTCCCGTTTGGCTTGGCAAATGAGTTCCAAAACTTTTAGCTAGCTAACGTTAGCTAACTATGAGGTAGCATAGCTAAGTTATACTAGCTATCGATAGCTAGCTAAGTTATACTAGCTATCGATAACTGGCTAGTAAACGCATTGCAGAATGGACTATAGGACAGGCCACGCATGACATTATTCAAGAAAAAATAAATTAATATGTGATTGGTTTACATATCCTTGTCTATTTATGCAATTGTTATTATCATTGGCACTACTTTCAACTCTCAAACTATCCGTCTAGCTAAATATGTTGGTTATCAGATTGCACAGCAATTCATATGGAGGATAGTAGTTGTATTGTGTTATCACATCATTTGAATCTTCAAAATCTAGACTTGTTATTCTCTTATATTTTATTGATAATACTTTTAATTAAGTATTGCCTTAAAATTATTATTTACATTGAATTCATTGGAATTCAGCTGTAATCATATACTAGGAGATCTGTATCTTAGAGACTAATTGCATCCACAGTTTAAGTACTGCAAGCTTGACTATTATGCAGTTGTAAACACAAGGGGTCCCCGGGCCTGAGAAGGGAAGGAAAGGAGTTTAATGTGGCTATAAGATAGACTTTTAAATGTGACTAAAACTAGACTAAAATGTAATGAGACTTCGTCGACTAAAACTAGACTAAAATGTTCTGAGCTTTCGTCGACGAAAACTAGACTAAAACTAAGGAGGATAAAAATGACTAAAACTAAATCTAAAATAGCTGCCAAAATTAACACTGGCCTGCAATGCAATATAATTCAACAGCACCTCAAACTGCAGCCTCCAAAATGAATACACTGGATCAACAGCTTTCCATATTACTTTAAACAAATCATGAAGACAAGATTTATAGCAGGACTGGTGCATTCGTTTTAGCGTTACTGGCACCTGTATTATTTTGCCTGGAAGAGGGACAAAGGCCTTTTAAGGGGAATTACCTAAATGTAGGTTATGTTTTTATCATCCAGAGGTGTTATTATAGTGTTTATACATAGTTATAATAGTGCAAAAGAAAGACATAATTGCACCCCACAGCATTTTTCATTTAAACCGGCCTTTTAAAAACAGCATGTAAAGGAGATTCTTAGTTTTTTTTACACAAACTCTGAATTGAAAAAGGCTTAGGCTACTTCATGTGTAAGTCTTTGGAAGTTGCAACCTAGACTAACCTAGATAGAAAGACTAGGGTACCATTCTACAGCTGTTCAAATCCTCTATAGTAGAGAATTCTCCAATAACAAATTCTGCTCACAAGGTGTGAGATTTAGATTTTCTCATGACATGATATGAAAATACGGCATATTTAATGATAATTCAAGCATATTAGACTAATTTCTTGGTCTGTCTTAAATTGTAGATTGACATGGGGTAAGGCGATCCTGTAGGCAACACAATAGTCTATGTTTCATGAAAGCAGACATATTAAATGATAATTCAAGCATATTACCGCAATATATTATTTTTTATTGTAGATTGACGTGGGATAAGGCATTCCAAAAGACCATGCGTAGCTGGCCATTCTCTTAAAAGGCCATGCATAGCCATTCTCTGATGATGATGATTCTCTCATGATGCTCTCGTTGTTGTGTTATAAAATCCAACGCACCTCTTGTACCCCTCCCTAAAAAGCCCAAAGTAACTAGCCAGACTGTGGCATGTTTAGTTCAGCTTAAGCCAAGATGACAGAAAGAGAGAGTCTTTGAATTAGCACCACTGCTGAAATTACTGCTGTTTATTATTAAATATGTTATTAATTACGAGATTCTGGAGTTCAGCTTCTCTCTTAGGGACTGTCAAGTCACCACTGCAAACTGCAGACATTAAGGTTGGTGTTGTCAGCATGGAAACACCATCAAACCTTGTTGCTCAGAGAATGGCCTACTTAACAGTAAGAAGGTGCTGCCATTTATACCAGTCAGTCATATGGTAGAATACAGGGGAGTGGTGACACTACCTCTTGGGGAAGGAGTTCAAATGCATACTGGAGAACCTGAATCCTCACAAAAGCCATTTAAATGTTAATGAAAACGGTGTCCATGTTTGAGACAGAGTGCAGAGAACGCACACAGGAACATGAGTTACGGATTAAGATGATGCAAAAATGTTGAGTTCCTATGTGACACAGCAGGAAAACAGCAATATTCAGTTCTAACATGTTAATGTCAGTTGAATAATTACTTTGGTTTTGTGATGAAGCATTCAATAATGGGCCACAATTCACTTAAAACACAAAATATGAAGGCCAAATGTTTCATGACTCATTCTAATCTCATTTTGAATATAAATGAGTTTGTATATTTTAAAAGCTATGCATACAAATGTTCATGTATTTCATTGTTTTAAATAATTTCCTATCACCTTAAGGCCGCCCTTACAGCTCCCTGAGTTGCCCTTTTGGGCCCTGGTCCCCCTGTTGAGAACCACTATTTTAAAGGGCACCAGAGCATTTCCTTTGAAAACATCAGTCCTAGTTAAAAGTGTTTCTGTAGCTCATTCATCAGGTCTTCAAACAGCTCGCTCCTCTGCGTCCCCAAAACCAAGCTCCGCACCATGGGCGACAGGGCCTTTTGCTCGGCAGCGCCACGCTTATGGAACAGCCTCCCTGACCACCTAATGGAAACGCAGACGCTGCACTCCTTTAAAGCTGGACTAAAAACATTTTTATTCAGGAAGGCGTTTCTTATGTTAAAATGTTAAAAGGTTTTCTATTATGCTTATGTTAATTCATTTTATTTTATTGTATTATTATAGTTAGTTTCTAATATGTTGGCACTCTGAGATTCTTTTGAATGAAAAGTGCATTACAAATAAAATGAATTATTATTATTATATTTAAATTTGTATTATTTTTGATACAAATATTTTTTTCAGTAATGACTGCCTGTACAATGAAGTAATTTAGGTACTGAAGAGATATTATGCTGATAAGGAGATTTTTCAGTTTAACTTGGAGAACAAAGTAGTGTGTACTATTTATCTCCATCTCTGTCTCCATTTTAGAACTGTCCCTGACTAGTTTTTGGATCATATCAAATTGTATTAACTCCTCTCCTCTCTCTCTCTCTCTCTCTCTCTCTCTCTCTTAGGCTCTCTGATTGTCTCATCTCAGAAAAGGGTTGTATTTGTCTGGCTTCAGCTCTTTCTTCAAACCCCTCCCACCTAAAAGAGCTGGATCTGAGCTACAATTATCCCGGAGAATCAGGACTGAAGCTGTTATCTGTTAGACTGGAGGATCCTGACTGTAAACTGGAGACGCTTAAGTAAGCGTAGAAAGAAATCCCAATGTTGTACTTTTCCGCATTATTCGTGTGAGATCAAATCAGTTTTCTTCATACCTAGTGTAGTGATGTATGTTTCGAAGATGTGTTTAAATAGCTACTTTATCAACTTAGATGTAGGTCACTTCTTTGATACAGTGTCCAATATTGCAAATATGAATTTAAACAGATAATTGATCTGAGGATTAGAGGTCAGGCAGGGAAGTGGACTCCAAAGGAATCCAAAGTCCAAATAAATGATATGGTAGCAAAGGGATTAGTCAATGAATAGGCAGTTGGTAAAGGTAAAAACTAGTCCCAATTAGGCAAGAAATAGGCAAAATAGGAATATAGAACTATATTACTCTACATCTTCCTGATTCCTTTGTTCCTTTGTCTTGTTTGTCTCTGTGTCAAGGTCAAGGTCATCTTAACCTGCCTGCCTTCTTCACATAATAAACTAAGAGCACCAGTGGCAAAATACAGCAGCATTCAATGTAATAAAATATTCACGTCATTGCTCCCTATAGCCATTTATAATTAGATTTATCCAGAAATATCATTCTGTCTTGACAAGAATACATATGTATGCTTTACTTAACATTATCATTTAATCAAACTATTAACTATTCAAATGAAAAAAATGGCAGATCTTTTCTGTTTTAGAAGAGTATATGTGTGACCGTGTGTTTTCTGTTACAGAACTGACATGGCTTCTGAAAACAGAGCACTGGACCACGTTTGCTGAGATGTAAGTCTTAATGGTTAATTCAGTAACTGTATGAATTGGGATCATTCACAGACATCTGTTCTGTGTGTTCAGTCTGTAGTCTGTCTTCACTGAGTGTTATGCCTATAGCTGTTACCACTGCACACTTCACAATGATGCACACCAATGGATGTGTGTGTGTGTGTGTGTGTGTGTGTGTGTGTGTGTTTGTGTGTGTGTGTGTCTGTGTGCCTTTGTGTGTGTCAGGGTCACAGCAATTAATGAGCCCAAGGCTTTCATTTCCAATACCAAATCATTTGGGAAGTGTTCAGCTCTTAAGAAATCTAGAAAGTAAGATTAAGATGTTTACAAAGTATTTTTAACACTCCTCAGAGGACAGTAAGGGGTGGGGATGCATCCAAATGTGTTATTTGGGAAAGCACAGATAATGCGATGTAAGTAGGTTACTTCTACCCAAAATTGTTCATTGGTGTAAAAAAAAAAGTCAGCTCTATGACTTCACATCAGTGCATCAACTATGAGCTACTATGTTTCTCTCAGATCAATTCATATCATCATTGTCACGGTCTTCAAGCGACTCAGAGACCTGAATGGATTGAGTTCATTGGAAACAGCCAGTACAGGGGGAAACAGGGGAAATAACGGGGAGAACACAAAAGCAAAACTGGTAAATAACGCTCAGAAGATAAAGTCCATAGGCACAATGACCAACAAAACACATAGCTCAGGAGGTTTTAGATTTAATGGGGAAAAAATAAGGTAAACAAGGAACGGGAACGCTGGAACTCCAGAGCTAGCGAGAGGACACAGAGAATTAGAATGACCTGTAAGTCGGGGAGGAAGACAGGAACGATCACAGGAGTTGAAGAGTCCGGAGCTTAAATCTTCTGGAGTTTAGTCCTTTTAAAACGAGGTCAGACAGGGAAGTGAGGGGATTGAGGAGTCTATATAGTGGAGAGAGTGACAGGTGCAGGTAATCAGCCAATCAGGGGACTGGGAAGGTGAATCAGGAGGGGTCTTGGCAGGAGCAGGGCTCAGCGCTGGCGTGATAATCATATACCACACGATACAAATACCCATTCTGTTTGCAACATATGACATTGTTTTCACTAACTAGTCGTTTCATTTACTACACATTATTGAAAAGAGTTTGGTATATTCTATTGTCGCCGTATAATAATACATTTACCTATATTTTGTATTCTTTACTTATAACAAATACACTAATAAGTACAGACAAGCATTATTTATAATCATCTGTAATTCATTTGTGTACTGAGTACTATGTACTGAGAGTCTTTTTAATATTCAGTTGAAAAGATAAGTACTATACGATGACATTGATTAATGGTGAACTGCCACTTTAAAAAACAAATCTGCTGGTTAAGTCCATCGTTTTTGCATCAAACCTAAATTGAGCTGTTCACGTGTTTATGTCAGGGCAACACGTGGTAAATAAAACAACATTTCAAGCTAAACTAGTTGATGTATGACAGGTCAGATGGGATGTTAACTGAAGGCCCGATCACAGAAAACAATGAACTTTTATACAGTATTTGTCACACTAACAGTTACACAGTATCTAGTTTCAGCAAATCACATTCCCTTTCATCATTCGTTACCAACACATATCTCATATTTTAGTACCTCTCTTCTCTGAATAAAGAATGATTTAAACTCTAATGATGATGATGATTGATTAAGACATTTTTCATATCATTCCTCTCATTTCTCCAACTCCCCTTGGTCACTTCTCACAAATCATCTGCTGACACCTCTAGATATACATGGACTGGGGGAAATGCAAGGCTGATTCAAATGTCATGATAAACCACCACTTTAAAGAATGCCTTCCCATCAGAACAGGGAGAGAAAGATGTTGTTATAAAGTTTATACTTTTCCCATATAGTGAATATGTCATCACTGTGACCTAAATATTTACACTGATTCAGACCCCTCTGAGACACACAACACCAGACATGACTAAAGTTTAGCAATTTTATTGTAGAGGGCTGGCAGCCACACACACTGTAACGGTTTTAACTAGGTCTAAACTACTAGTCAGAGTCATTACAAAGGACTCAAATTAAATTTACACCATTACCCTTTCCAGTACAGTGCTAAATTGAACCCCTTTTGGACTGGGATGAAGGAATAATTCTTAATTTTCTTGAACAGCAAAATTCAGCAAGAAGTCAGACTCAATAATTCAATGGATATGGATATATTCAAGAAAAAAAAATTATACAATGCAGTATTTCAACAAATATAATACAATGCAGTATTCAAAAGAATGGCAATACAAGTTGGTGTGGGATAAAGTTCCATTGAGATGAAGCCAGGGGGTATGAGAGAGTATGGGTGTGTGTGTGTGGTGTGGACGAGTGCAGCCAGGTGAGTGTGATGAGACCAACGGTAAACAGTTCAGGTGTGTGCAGCATGGGGGACATTTTTTTACTGTTATACAACACAAATATTTCCGTAAAAGTTGTAACAAGAATACAGCCCACTGGCTCATACAAACATTTTCCTTCAAATGTTTAAACAAAACAACCATACCTGTTAACGTGGTCAACAGGGCAAACATTCTATTGCTTAACGGCATAAAACAAAACATGCGTTCGTAAAACCAAACAAATTTCAAGGGTGAAGAATGAAGTTCGACCAGTCGGGAGTCAGTAACAGTAGCCTAAGTAACAGTAATTAGTCTTGCCGCTCGGCGAAACTAGAAGGATTTGCACCGGGGCCGTGTGGTTTCCAAGTTCCTAAGAGTAAGAGTTGCTATTGTGAGATTCACTTTTCTTGTGTTTGTCGCCTGGCGAAACTACAAAATATTTGCACCGGGGCAACGGAGTGGCTCACGGCTGAGGCCACAGCAATACTAAATGAAACCAATAGCCTACTGCCTTTTCTCTCGCCTTCCTTCCACACGCAGCTGGTTAGCAGGATGATCTCTGTGTGTGTCTGTGTTTGTGTGTATTGGTGTGCTGTGTTTGGAGTGTGTAGTGGTGTGTGTGTGTGTGTATTGGTGTGCTGTGTTTGGAGTGTGTAGTGGTGTGTGTGTGTGTGTGTGTGTGTGTGTGTGTGTGTGTGTGTGTGTACTGTATGTACTGTATGAAACTGGCGTTTTCTCTGCACTGCTCTCTGGTCCTTCCACTTCACTCTTCTTCTCCCAAACTCAAAAATAGGTATCTTCTTTTAAAAAGACCCGCGGCTGGTTAATTGGCTGCACGCTATTGTAAAAGGGGGGCGTGTGCGATTGATTTGCGAACTCTTGGTGCGTCTCCTTTACAGGAGCGTCACAACACACTGGGTGTCTTTGGAATGTGAGGTTGTGTGTGTGTGCGTGTGTGTGTGTGTGTGTGTGTGTGTATTGGCGTACTGTATTTGGAATGTAGTCAGTGTGTGTGTATTGGTGTGCTGTGTTTGGAGTGTGTAGTGGTGTGAGTGTGTGTGTGTGTGTGTGTGTGTGTATTGGTGTGCTGTGTTTGGAGTGTGTAGTAGTGTGTGTGTGTGGTGTGTATTGGTTGTGCTGGTTTGGAGTGTGTAGTGGTGTGTGTGTGTGTGTGTGTGTATTGGTGTGCTGTGTTTGGAGGTGTAGTGGTGTGTGTGTGTGTGTATTGGTGTGCTGTGTTTGGAGTGTGTAGTGGTGTGAGTGTGTGTGTGTGTGTATTGGTGTGCTGTGTGTGTGTGTGTGTGTGTGTATTGGTGTGCTGTGTTGTGTGTGTGTGTTGTGTGTTGTGTGTATTGGTGTGCTGTGTTTGGAGTGTTTAGTGGTGTGAGTGTGTTGTGTATTGGTGTGCTGTGTTTGGAGTGTGTAGTGGTGTGAGTGTGTGTGTGTGTGTGTGTGTGTATTGGTGTGCTGTGTTTAGAGTGTGTGTGTGTGTGTGTTTGTGTGTATTGGTGTGCTGTGTTTGGAGTGTGTAGTGGTGTGAGTGTGTGTGTGTATTGGTGTGCTGTGTTTGGAGTGTGTAGTGGTGTGTGTGTGTGTGTGTATTGGTATGCTGTGTTTGGAGCGTGTAGTGGTGTGTGTGTGGTGTGTGTGTGTATTGGTGTGCTGTGTTTGGAATGTGTAGTGGTGTGTGTGTGTATTGGTGTGCTGTGTTTGGAGTGTGTAGTGGTGTGTGTGTGTGTGTATTGGTGTGCTGTGTTTGGAGTGTGTAGTGGTGTGAGTGTGTGTATTGGTGTGCGTGTTTGGAGTGTGTAGTGGTGTGTGTGTGTGTGTGTATTGGTGTGCTGTGTTTGGAGTGTGTAGTGGTGTGAGTGTGTGTGTGTGTGTGTGTATTGGTGTGCTGTGTTTGGAGTGTGTAGTGGTGTGAGTGTGTGTGTGTATTGGTGTGCTGTGTTTGGAGTGTGTAGTGGTGTGAGTGTGTGTGTGTGTGTGTATTGGTGTGCTGTGTTTAGAGTGTGTGTGTGTGTGTTTGTGTGTATTGGTGTGCTGTGTTTGGAGTGTGTAGTGGTGTGAGTGTGTGTGTGTATTGGTGTGCTGTGTTTGGAGTGTGTAGTGGTGTGTGTGTGTGTGTGTATTGGTATGCTGTGTTTGGAGCGTGTAGTGGTGTGTGTGTGTGTGTGTGTGTATTGGTGTGCTGTGTTTGAATTTGTAGTGGTGTGTGTGTGTGTGTGTATTGGTGTGCTGTGTTTGGAGTGTGTTAGTGGTGTGTGTGTGTGTGTATTGGTGTGCTGTGTTTGGAGTGTGTAGTGGTGTGAGTGTGTGTATTGGTGTGCGTGTTTGGAGTGTGTAGTGGTGTGTGTGTGTGTGTGTATTGTGTGCTGTGTTTGGAGTGTGTAGTGGTGTGAGTGTGGTGTGTGTGTGTGTGTATTGGTGTGGCTGTGTTTGGAGTGTGTGTATGGTGTGAGTGTGTGTGTGTGTGTATTGGTGTGCTGTGTTGAGTGTGTAGTGGTGTGAGTGTGTTGTGTGTGTGTATTGGTGTGCTGTGTTTTGAGTGTGTAGTGGTGTTAGTGTGTGTATTGGTGTGCTGTGTTTGGAGTGTGTAGTGGTGTGAGTGTGTGTGTGTGTGTGTGTGTGTGCTGTGTTTGGAGTGTGTAGTGGTGTTAGTGTGTGTGTATTGGTGTGCTGTGTTTGGAGTGTGTAGTGGTGTGAGTGTGTGTGTGTGTGTGTGTGTGTGTGTGTATTGGTGTGCTGTGTTTGGAGTGTGTAGTAGTGTGTGTGTTTGTGTGTGTATTGGTGTGCTGTGTTTGGAGTGTGTAGTGGTGTGTGTGTGTGTGTGTGTGTATTGGTGTGCTGTGTTTGGAGTGTGTAGTGGTGTGTGTGTGTGTGTATTGGTGTGCTGTGTTTGGAGTGTGTAGTGGTGTGAGTGTGTGTGTGTGTATTGGTGTGCTGTGTTTAGAGTGTGTGTGTGTGTGTATTGGTGTGCTGTGTGTGTGTGTGTGTGTGTGTGTATTGGTGTGCTGTGTTTGGAGTGTGTAGTGGTGTGAGTGTGTGGTGTGTATTGGTTGTGCTGTGTTTGGAGTGTGTAGTGGTGTGAGTGTGTGTGTATTGGTGTGCTGTGTTTGGAGTGTGTAATGGTGTGAGTGTGTGTGTGTGTGTGTGTGTATTGGTGTGCTGTGTTTAGAGTGTGTGTGTGTGTGTTTGTGTGTATTGGTGTGCTGTGTTTGGAGTGTGTAGTGGTGTGAGTGTGTGTGTGTATGGTGTGCTGTGTTTGGAGTGTGTAGTGGTGTGTGTGTGTGTGTGTATTGGTATGCTGTGTTTTGGAGCGTGTAGTGGTGTGTGTGTGTGTGTGTGTGTGTATTGGTGTGCTGTGTTTGGAATTTGTAGTGGTGTGTGTCTGTGTGTGTATTGGTGTGCTGTGTTTGGAGTGTGTAGTGGTGTGTGTGTGTGTGTATTGGTGTGCTGTGTTTGGAGCGTGTAGTGGTGTGTGTGTGTGTGTGTGTGTATTGGTGTGCTGTGTTTGGAATGTGTAGTGGTGTGTGTGTGTGTGTGTATTGGTGTGCTGTGTTTGGAGTGTGTAGTGGTGTGTGTGTGTGTGTATTGGTGTGCTGTGTTTGGAGTGTGTAGTGGTGTGAGTGTGTGTATTGGTGTGCGTGTTTGGAGTGTGTAGTGGTGTGTGTGTGTGTGTGTATTGGTGTGCTGTGTTTGGAGTGTGTAGTGGTGTGAGTGTGTGTGTGTGTGTGTGTGTGTATTGGTGTGCTGTGTTTGGAGTGTGTAGTGGTGTGAGTGTGTGTGTGTGTGTATTGGTGTGCTGTGTTTGGAGTGTGTAGTGGTGTGAGTGTGTGTGTGTGTGTGTATTGGTGTGCTGTGTTTTGAGTGTGTAGTGGTGTTAGTGTGTGTGTATTGGTGTGCTGTGTTTGGAGTGTGTAGTGGTGTGAGTGTGTGTGTGTGTGTGTGTGTGTGTGTGTTGTGTGCTGTGTTTGGAGTGTGTAGTGGTGTTAGTGTGTGTGTATTGGTGTGCTGTGTTTGGAGTGTGTAGTGGTGTGAGTGTGTGTGTGTGTGTATTGGTGTGCTGTGTTTGGAGTGTGTAGTAGTGTGTGTGTGTGTGTGTGTGTATTGGTGTGCTGTGTTTGGAGTGTGTAGTGGTGTGTGTGTGTGTGTATTGGTGTGCTGTGTTTGGAGTGTGTAGTGGTGTGTGTGTGTGTGTGTGTGTATTGGTGTGCTGTGTTTGGAGTGTGTAGTGGTGTGAGTGTGTGTATTGGTGTGCGTGTTTGGAGTGTGTAGTGGTGTGTGTGTGTGTGTGTATTGGTGTGCTGTGTTTGGAGTGTGTAGTAGATTGTGTGTATTTGCATCCTGTGTTTGGAATCTGTAATGTGTGAGTGTGTGTTTTGTGTGTTGGTGTGAGTGTGTGTGTGTGTTGGGGTGCTGTGTTTGGAGTGTGTAGTAGATTGTGTGTATTTGCATCCTGTGTTTGGAATGTAGTGTGTGTGTGTGTGTATTGGAGTGTTGTTGTGTGTGTGTATCTGTGTATTGGTGTGCTGTGTTTGGAATGTAGTGTGTGTGTGTGTGTGTATTAGTGTATTTTGTTTAGAATCAGTAGTAGTGTTGTTGTGTGTGTGTGTGTGTGTGTGTGTGTATTGGTGTATTGTGTTTGGAGTGGGTAGTGGTGTGTGGTGTGTTTTTGTGTGTGTGTGTGTGTGTGTTGTTGTGTGTGTGTGTGTGTGTGTGTGTGTATTGGTGTGCTGTGTTTGGAATGTAGTCAGTGTGTGTGTGTGTGTGTGTATTAGTGTATTTTGTTTAGAATCAGTAGTAGTGTTTTGTGTGTGTGTGTGTGTGTGTGTGTGTGTGTGTATTGGTGTATTGTGTTTGGAGTGGGTAGTGGTGTGTGGTGTGTTTTTGTGTGTGTGTGTGTGTTGTTGTGTGTGTGTGTATGTGTGTATTGGTGTGCTGTGTTTGGAATGTAGTCAGTGTGTGTGTGTGTGTGTGTGTGTGTATTAGTGTATTGGGTTTGGAGTGGGTAGTGGTGTGTGTGTGTGTGTGTGTGTGTGTGTGTGTGTGTGTGTTGTGTGTGTTGGTGTGTTATGCTTGGAATATGTAGTTGTATTTTTTTTCTATGTTTGTATGTGTGTGTGTATTTGTGTGCTTTGTTTGTATACATGTAGTGGTGTGTGTGTGTGTGTGTGCTGTGTGCTGTGTTTGTAATGTCTAGTTGTGTCTGTTTCTGCACGTGTTTGTAATGTAGTGTGTTTGTGTGTGGGTGTGTATTGGTGTGCTACATTTGGAATGTACTCTCTCTCTCTTCTCTCTCTCTCTCTCTCTCTCTCTCTCTGTGTGTGTGGTGTGTGTGTGTGTGTGTGTGTGCTGTGTTTGGAATATGTAGTTGTATTTTGTTTGTGTTTGTATATGTGTGTGTATTTTGTGTATTGGTGTGCTGTGTTTGGAATGTGTTTTGTGTGTGTGTGTGTGTGTGTGTGTGTTTATTGGTGTGCTCTGTTTAGAGTGTGAAGTAGTGTGTGTGTGTGTGTGTGTGTTTGTATGTACTGTTGAGTTGTGTTTTAAATATGTAGGTGTGTGTTGTGATTGGAATATGAAGTTGTGTGTATGTGTATTGGTGTGCTGTGTCTGGAATGTGAAAAAGAGAGTGTTTGTGTGTGTGTGTGTGTGTGTGTGTGTGTGTGTGTGTGTTTGTGTGTGTGTGTTTATTGGTGTGCTCTGTTTAGAGTGTGAAGTAGTGTGTGTGTGTGTGTGTGTGTGTTTGTATTGTTAAGAAATGCGTAATCGTGGCACCTATAGATAAATAAATTGTGTGCTTTTCGACGCCTGAGTTGCTTATACACTCTCACAAGTAATTACTACGGTTATTGCCACGCAAATCAGAATACAACTTAGTTCAGAGAAATCATGTCACATCATGAAACCAAGCCTTAATGTTTCAGCCTAGATACTATAAAGGATCACTCAGTGTGCCTACTGAGATCACCTTCAAGTACTCTCTTCTAGAATGAAAGAGAGGGACAACTCACCTTTTCCACGCAGTCGACAGGCTTTTCTGTGCCAAAGGTCCCCACCTCTCTTAGGTATCGGACGTTCCGGATCACAGGCTGCTAATCAGACCGGTGTAGTCAGGCGAGGTGTGTAGCGGGCCGCGGAGCTTAACTCACTTCATTTACTGACGCAGAAGCGAGTTTTGTGGTATTTTAAAAGTACCCTTAGATTTAATGTCAAAAAGGTCAACAAGAATTTAAAGTAAAGAAAAAGAACAATAAGACTTGTTCCCCAAGTCGTTTAAGAGCTCAGCAAAACAGTGTACAAAACCACACAGCAAAAAAGAAGAGCTGAGCCACAGGCATTGGTCTCAGCCTTTTAACTGCAACCTGCTTCCGTCTTTTCATCACGGACTTCTCCTTATAAGGTCATTCCATCACACAATGTACTTTTATCATGTCAGGGTTTTTTAACAGAGGTATGACTCATCTATATGCCGGCTGCTTACAGCCTGCGTCCTCCTCGCGGGCCCCAAAGGTTACACTTCCTGTGCTTAACCTACTTTACAGTTTCAGTTTGAACATTCACAGCTTACATCAGCATTGTTCCCTCACAAGCATTTGCACTGAAAATGTTTCCTTTCACAATAAGCAATTTTCACTCTTGATCATAGCAATCGGCAGCAGATATAGATTTGTTAAACATCACTCAAGCAATTACACACACTATCATATGATTATAAGGCATGATTCAGACATTCTGCAATCATTGTAAAAGGCATATATTGGTTCAGATGATTATAAAGCATAGCTCCAGCAATTTCATCAAAGCATACGTTTTTCATATGATTAATACATATTTCAAACAATCTCAGCAAAGCGTACATTTGTTAAATGAGTATGAGAATGGGATATGAGTGTGAATGTGAGTCAGAGAATGTCTATGAAGGTGAGCCTAACACGCGTACGGCTCCATGTCGTGGCTGTCAGGTTCATTCTTTTGTGAGTCGTTCATCAGTATGTACTGTTGAGTTGTGTTTTAAATATGTAGGTGTGTGTTGTGATTGGAATATGAAGTTGTGTGTATGTGTATTGGTGTGCTGTGTCTGGAATGTGAAGTAGAGAGAGGGTGTGTGTGTGTGTGTGTGTGTGTGTGTGTGTGTGTGTGTGTTAGTCAGCAGCAGCTGTCACTCCCCATATTCTGATGATGTTGTTCTCTCCTCTCTCCTCTCCTCTTGTCTGCAGATGCCTGTGAGCTCACACTGGACCCAAACACAGCAAACAGACATCTCTCTCTCTCTAAGGGGAACAGAAAGGTGACATGTGTGGATAAGGAGCAGCGGTATCCTGACCACCCAGAGAGATTTGACAGGTGTCAGGTGTTGTGTAGAGAGGGTCTGTCTGGACGCTGCTACTGGGAGGCTGAGTGGAGTGGGGGTGGGGCTCATATAGCTGTGGCGTATAAAAGCATCCAGAGGAAAGGGAGGAGTGGTGAGAGCGGACTGGGACATAATGACAAGTCCTGGAGTCTGTTCTGCTCTTCTCCCAGTTACTATGCCTTGCACAATAATAAACACACTGACATACCTGCCCCATCCTACTACTCCAGCAGAGTAGGAGTGTACCTGGACTGGCCAGCAGGCACTCTGTCCTTCTACAGCGTCTCCTCTGACACACTCACCCACCTGCACACGTTCCACTCCACATTCACTGAGCCCCTCTATCCTGGGTTTTGGGTTTGGGATCATAACTCCTCAGTGTCCCTGTGCCAGATCACATGACCTCCCCATGCTGCAGGAACACAGGAGTCACCCACTCCTATTCATACACATGTGTGATGCTGTGATGCTATGGAAATAGTGATATGTGTATTCTGTTTATACACCACTACTTTGATGATACTATGCAAATGGTGATGTTTGATTTTTGTATATTTTGTGCATTTTGTGAATTTAATATATGGGTTATAAGAATTGTTCAGCAACAATATGATGTATTCTGCTCTCCTAAAGGTTTAGTCATTTGCTGAATTTTTTTAAAAATGATACTCTGGTCGGGGGTCTGTGTGTGTGTGTGTGTGTGTGTGTGTGTGTGTGTGTGTGTGTGTGTGTGTGTGTGGCATTGTTGTTTTGTAGGGATGTGTGTGTGTTTGGGTTTGTGTGAGATGCAACATTTTACTTCTACATTCATTATTGTACATCACATTCTGAATGTGTCTGTGTGTGTCTCTCTGTGTGTGTGTGTGTGATGCATCATTTCACGTCCTAATGGCGCGTCCTAATGGTGGACGCAACAGACTTTTTTGTACTTTTATCCAGCAACATTCTACATTCATTATTGTACTTTATCACATGACATTCTGAACTGGTTTAACTTGGCTGGCGTGTGTAGAAGCAGACATATTGTGGTGAGATGGTGAGAAGGAAGCTTTGTCTTCTCCAGCATCCTCCAGATGTGTAAGGCCTGTTATACTTTTGCTGCCG
The DNA here is from genome assembly GCF_900700415.2 of Clupea harengus. Lineage (NCBI taxonomy): Eukaryota > Metazoa > Chordata > Actinopteri > Clupeiformes > Clupeidae > Clupea > Clupea harengus. The sequence goes on from NW_024879570.1 coordinate 113,009, forward strand.
TATTAAGGGACATCTGTCCCAAGCTATTGTAGTGCCTGTGCATATTCAGCTGTTAGATTAAGTTATATTATCAGTCTGTTTGTTTCTTTTATTTCTCTTTGTTTTTGCACATGGATACTCTAAACCCCCTGGTGGTGGGTGAATAAATTGCAAGCCACTGAATTTTTGTCTCCATGCTGCCTTTCTGTGCCTAAAGACCCTTGATACTTAACCCTTTGACAGTCTGTGTGTGTGTTTTGCATAGTTATTGTGTAATGTGTGTTTGTGTGGCATAATTATTGTGGAATGTGTGTGTGTTTGTGTGTGGTAGGTATAGTTATTGTGTAATGTGTGTGTGTGGTTCCTGTCCTCTGTGTATCTGTTGTTTTGCACATGCAGGCTGGTGAAAATGAAGAGAGAGTGTGTGTGTGTGTGTGTGTGCGTGTGCATTTTTTCTTAATGGCTAACAGCAACAACGCCTCCCCTCTCTCTGTGTAGCACCTGCATCTCCCTGCCATGTCTGGATCCGTGTGGGGGCAGAGTATGGGGAACAGTGGGGTGAGGGTGGTAGCGTCTACATCCCCCTGCCATGTGATCTGAGGGGGGGCAGATAGGGGGCACTCTAGAGTCACTCAGACAGAGAGAGGATGGGTTTGTGTGTGTGCTGCTGACACCCCTAAAGTAAGGAGGCTGAAAACACTCCAGCAATTTGAGCAATTTTATAAAAATAATAACATTAAAAAGTTATGGTTCCCAGGCCAATCTCACCCTGAATAAAGAGAGATAAGAAATACGTTCAGGAGAGGCAGCCCCTACCATATGGAGGACCAAACCTGCCATATTTACAAATGAATGAATGAATAAATAAATGTCCACATCCATGCATTTAGACAGAAATAAATGAATACATGTATTAATTAATGCACAATTGTCAATCAATAGTTACTTATAATTAACATTTATGTATGTATTTATTTCTGTATTCATTTATGTATGTATTTATTTATTTATTTATTCATTCATTAATTCATTCATTTATTCATTTATTTATTTATGTATTTATTCATTTATTCATTTATTCATTTATTCATTCATTCATTCATTCATTCATTCATTCATTGTTCCCAATATGATAATGAGAGGAGGCCAGTAGGCGTGGAAACTGACGTTCAGACATTGCAATCAATCCAGAGCCTTAGATTCAATCTAGCTAACTAGTGCAAGCACTTCCACAGTTTTCAACCTGAATTCAACGATCACGTGCATTGGAATCTTCTGCTTAACGGCTAGTGAGTGACATTCTGAGATGAGATGGAAGAAAGACGGTCCATAGCAGAGTTGCTCCGTGAGGCTGCAGACCGTTTGGAGAAATGTATGTACACAACCATACTGTATTCAATAGATCGATAGTTAACACGCGAAGTTATACTTACGTTGCAAATTTTAATTATTTCTGTTTGTGTAGCAGGTACTGCCGAAATCGTACCGCCGTCTCACTCTGTGCGCCCACACGATGGTAAATTCACTAGCCTAGCTTGTCAGTTTGTTTGGGGTTACTTCTGCATAAATGTACGTTCATGTGGTAACATTACCATAACCTTTGGCTGTCTAGATTAGTGATACGAACATTAGCCAAGTAACTGCACGGAAATAGCCAACAATAAATCTTTCCTTTGAAGTTTAGCATCAACTATTACGTTTTGCAAGTGGCATACAATTCGTCCCATTATTTATTCATATGATTTCTATCGTGTCACAACAGCAAGTTCAAGCATACCATCTTCATCTTTTGCTGCAGCTAGACACCCAGTTGATGGTAAGTGAATACTTACTGGAGGGATTCTTTAACCCTAAAGTAATTGATAAGACAATGCACAATAGGTCCAACCTTGTGTCCCCCCCCCCCCCCCCTTAAGCTGAAGTGGCACGGCTGTTTAGCCCCTACCGAGGCCAAAATACACGACGCCAAACTTTAAGTTTAAGAACATACACACACAACTTTTGCTGCCTTGGTGAAAAGAACACATGCTTGGTTCCAAGCAAAGCAGAAAAAGATGACCTTTCCAGGGCAGGGCTGGGCGAGAAACGTCTTACCTTTCAAGGTATATTGTGTTCAACCATATTTAGGTTGTTAGATCATAACTATGCCAGACGTCAAAGCCTTTGAAAATGGTAGTGAGAATTGGGAAGTGTGAATATTATAGATTTAGTCATTATTACATTACACTATTTACTTTCACATAAACTTCCCGCACCACTGAACCTTTTAAGCTGGGAATCAATTCTTGTAATGCAGAAATGTTAGTGGATAACTGGTAATATTACTGTTTTTATACTTATTTCTTGTAGGTAATCACACCAGCACAGATGAGTTGATGGAATTTCTTCTATGCTCATTTCCTAAATTGAGAAGTGCTGGAGGATTTGAATTGCTCCGAATTTCTGGAATGACACGAAGCCGGCAGCTTCTGTTAATACCGTGTCCAAATAAAGGCTACGATATTAAATTCCTCAAAGAACCACGGACCCAGATTGGCAATGCCATCATTTTTATCCGCCCACTTCAAAGGAACTTGAATCTAGACCCTGTAAGCATTCACTAACCTTTCTGCTGTATAAATCAGCATTAAAATGTATATTGTTTTTATTACTGTATGAGCTATTATGCATCTAGGTATTTGCCTACTTAGTTTGCTACCATCACATATAGTGCAGTGAAGTTTGTAGGTATGGTCTGCTAATTATATAGGAAGCATTGGTTTTAATGTAACATTAATCCTGGGTCTTCTTTTGTTTGAATGTAATGATCCAAATTAATAGGAGTCCAGAAATGAGGCTGAGCTTGGCAGAGAAACTGGACTGGCTGGACCTTCTCAGCTGTGTGTATGCTGTGGACAGGAATTTCCTTTTGTAGAGATAAAAATACACAGTGAATCATGCATGAGGTACTGGTCTGTCATTTGTCTATTCTTACAGTACATGGCTTAGTTTTGAAAAAATTTGAAAGGATTTAGAATTCTGTGACTTTTGGGGTGGGATTTAAAAAAAATATATATATTAATAGGAATATCTAACTCAAGTTGTTTGTTAGGGCTTCTGAGGTGTCAGCGAGTGCTTCAGATAGGAGGTCTGAGGCGTCAGCGAGTGCTTCAGATAGGAGGTCTGAGGCGTCAGCGAGTGGTTCAGATAGGAGGTCTGAGGCGTCAGCGAGTGCTTCAAATAGTAGACTACCCAGACAGGCAGTCAGGTATAATCCAGGATTTGGCACAGGAAACCATGTGTCATCCAGGGAAACTGAAGCGGGGACTGAGATCATTGATGTAGATGCTGTTAAGGAGTCAGGTATTTTAAATAGTTGTATCATACATTTGATTAAGTAAAACAGATTTTTAAAGGGGATGATTAGCTAATCGCAATATTGAATTGCAATTTTTGCATTTACAGGGTGGAAAATGGAATGGGATACACTAAAAGCTGCAACAAGTTTCAGAGAGCACATAATCGGTACCCACGAAACAGATTAGATTAGATTAGATTAGATTCAACTTTATTGTCATTGCACAGAGTACAGGTACTGAGGCAACGAAATGCAGTTAGCATCTAACCAGAAGTGCAAAGTAGAAGAGTGCAGAGTATGTGCAAGTGGTTATATAAATATAGATAAATATGGTATATACAGTATGACATAAGATATAAGTGGTATGAGCAGTAAGAACATGAGCAGCAATAAAGGTGATTAGTGCAGATGTGATATAGATATGTGTAAAGTGCAGATGAAGTACAGGTGAAGGTGGCAGTAGAGGTTATAAGTTATAAATGAGGTAGGAGACATGATAAGATATAAGTACGATGAATATGGATGACAACAATTTAACATAAATAGATATATACAATGAACAATTTAGTGCAAATGTTCAGTGGCTGGAGGTAGGTGTGTGGCAGTCAAGCCAGGGTAGAGAGGGGAATACAGGAAGGAGTGTGAGGGGGTAGCCAGGGGGAACTATCACCGTGGTGCAGAGTTCAACAGGGTGACAGCCGCAGGGAAGAAGCTGTTCCTGAGCCTGCTGGTCCGGGAACGGAGGGCCCTGTAGCGCCTCCCTGAGGGGAGGAGGGCAAACAGTCTGTGGTTGGGATGGGAGCTGTCCTTCTCGATGCTGCGCGCCTTCCGCAGACATCTCTTGCGCTGGACAGCATCGATGGTGGGGAGTGGGGAGCCAGTGATGCGTTGGGCAGTTTTCACTACCCTCTGGAGTGTTTTGCGGTCCGCAACAGAGCAGCTGCCAAACCAGACTGAGATGCAGTTGGTGAGGATGCTCTCAATGGTGCAGCGGTAGAAGTTCACCAGTATCTGAGGAGACAGATGGGCCTTCTTCAATCTCCTCAGAAAGAAGAGACGCTGGTGAGCCTTCTTGACTATGGTTGAGGTGTTGAGGGTCCAAGAGAGGTCCTCGGAGATGTGGACACCCAGGAATTTAAAGCTGGCGACACGCTCCACCTCCGTCCCGTTGATACAGATCGGGGTGTGTGCGCCACCTTTGGTCCTCCTGAAGTCCACAATGAGCTCCTTGGTCTTCTTGGTGTTGAGAGCCAGGTTGTTATTGGCACACCACTCTGCCAGGTGCTGAACCTCCTCCCTGTAGGCCGACTCATCGTTGTTGCTGATGAGGCCAATCACCGTTGTGTCGTCTGCAAACTTTACAATGGTATTAGAACCATGTACAGCTGTGCAGTCGTGGGTGAAGAGGGAGTAGAGGAGAGGGCTCAGCACGCAGCCCTGTGGGACACCAGTGTTCAGGATGAGGGTTGAGGAGGTGTTGTTGTCTAACCTGACAGACTGGGGTCTGTTGGTTAGGAAGTCCAGAATCCAGTTTCTGAGGGAGGTGTTGATGCCTAGATCACTGAGTTTAGTGATCAGTTTGGAGGGGATTATGGTGTTAAATGCAGAGCTGAAGTCTATGAACAACAGTCTCGCATATGTGATACTGTTGTCCAGGTGGGAAAGGGCGGAGTGTAGTGCCGTGGAGATGGCATCCTCCGTGCTCCTGTTCTGGTGGTAGGCGAATTGGAGGGGGTCCAGTGTGGGTGGTAGGCATGTTTTAAGATGAGCCAGGACCAGCCTCTCGAAGCACTTCATGATGGTTGAAGTGAGTGCAACTGGGCGAAAGTCATTAAGGCTCGCTGCTTTGGAGTGCTTTGGCACCGGCACGATGGAGGTGGTCTTGAAGCACGTGGGGACAGCTGCTTGGGCCAGTGACAGGTTGAATAAGTCAGTCAAGACCTCAGTCAGCTGCCCAGCACAGGCCCTGAGCACCCGTCCAGGGATGCCATCAGGGCCAGCAGCCTTTCGTGCATTAGTCCTGCTCAGTGCAGCACACACGTCGGTGGAGGAGAGTGTGAGGGGCTGGTTGTCTGTAGTGAGTACAGCTTTGATGGCCGCCTCCTGGTTGTCCCTATCGAATCGTGCATAAAAGCTGTTAAGCTCATCAGGGAGTGATGCTTCGCCGGTTTGGGGGGAGGTGTTGGTGGGTTTATAGTCCGTTATGGCCTGGATGCCTTGCCACATGCGTCGGGGCTCAGAGTTGTTATTGAAGTGCTCTTCAATCTTGAGTTTGTAGCTGTGCTTGGCCTTTTTGATGCCCCTCTTCAGGTCGGCCCTGGATGAACTGTAGGCCTGGGTGTCACCTGATCTGAAAGCAGTATCGCGTGCCTTCAGCAAAAGGCGGACCTCCCTGTTCATCCATGGCTTCTGATTAGGGAAAGTGGTGATCTGTTTGAGGGTGGTGACACTGTTGATGTTGGTGTTGATAAAGTCCAGTACAGATGAGGCATAGGCGTTGATGTCCGTGTGGGAGTCAAATGTGGCCTGGGTGGCAAACACACTCCAGTCTGTGTGTCCAAACCGGTGCTGTAGTGCAGAGTCTGCTCCCTCTGGCCACACTTTAACTGTCCTCACTGTGGGTTTCACACGTTTGATGAGTGGTGTGTATTTCGGGAGAAGAAACAAAGAGAGGTGGTCAGACTGACCTAGGTGGGGGAGGGGGTCAGCTTTGTAAGCATCAGCCATGTTAGTGTAGACATGGCCCAAAGTCTTGTCTCCTCTCGTGGGACAGGACACATGCTGGTGAAATTTGGGGAGTACAGTCTTCAGGTTGGAGTGATTAAAGTCACCCGCAACAATAAAGGCTGCCTCCGGATGTAAAGTTTGTTGCTTGCTAATGGCAGCATGCAATTCCTTCATTGCCAGCTTAGCGTTAGCATCCGGGGGGATATAAGCTGCAGTCACAGCAGTTGATGTAAACTCTCTAGGCAGATAGAACGGTCTACACTTAACCATGAGGTACTCAATGTTAGCAGAGCAGTGACTCTCGATGATAACAGTGTCCGTACACCAGTCTTTGTTGACATAGATGCATAGTCCACCGCCTCTGGTCTTACCGGAGTCCTCTGCTGTTCTATCCGCCCGGAGGATGTAGCGCCCCGCTAGCTCGATGGCGCTATCAGGGACGCCGCTGTTGAGCCATGTTTCTGTAAAAATCATGACGTTGCAGTCCATGATCCGTTTGTTAGTGGTGATCCGCAGCCGCAGTTCAGGAAAGCCTCTGAGACTTCGCATGGATGTGAGAGACACAGAAGAGGACAGGGAAAGGTCCATCTTGACTTTTTACAAGAACCGTAACACAGAATGGGCTTGTCCACTCCAGTGCTCACTTGATGGTAAAGTCTACAGTTTTGATTCTCTGAATAAAATGCGCCTGTTTGATAAATAAACAATGGGGTTTGAATTGTTCGTGCAATGTTGATAGGTGATCCTGCTGTGGGCGAAGGAGTGACAAGACATTTCCTCACAACTATAATGTCCAAACTTCAGCATGGATTTCAACTGAATCTTGGTGAATGTTTGAATTACAGTCCTCACACACTTTTCCTTCTACATAACTTTTCCTTCTACATAACTTTTTCTCAACTATACTTTTTCTCTAAGTTCCTGGAGGTATACTGCTGTTTGAAGGTGAAGAAGATCATCTAGTCCCATCATCATCTTTGTTCCTTTTAGAGAGTGACCTCTTTGTTGTGGCGGGATGCATGATAGGCCACTCGTTCCTCCACGGTGGACCATGTCTCACTGGATTGAGTCCTGCAATTGTGCATATGTTGTTTGGAGGATCACCAGAAACATCCACAATAGACATCAAGGACTGTGCTGACACTGATGTCCGAGAGGCCATTCAACTGGTGAATTCTTAAGCCATACCCTAGGGTGTTTTGAAAATATGTATTGCTACATTTGCTAGTACATGTGCTAGAGTTCTGTTGACTAAGTTATTTTTCTTCATTGTGGACCTTAAGTTGGAAGGCACTGCTTTCCTGACAGAACAGGAGAAAACCACTATTTCGAAATTGGCTGTGTCCTGGGATCTGCCAGGAGTGACCCAAGAAAATAGGAAATGGCTCATGGAAAAGATGCTTCTCCATGCTGTGAGTCTAATCCTCATTCATTGTAATGAAGTAAAAGTTCTTATTAGAGATTGACATTTATACCAAAACTACAATTTCCTATTCACTAGAACTATTCGTTCGAACCATAGTTAATCCCTAGTTTATATGTATTTGACAGGTCTTTGGAAGAACTGTCAAACAGTTAAAGCAACTGCGGTCTGGTTTAAAAGAAACTCTTGTTTGGCCTCTGCTAACCGAGAGGAGAGACACCATTCCCCTGCTTTTCCCCAGAAGCTCCGTTACACTGTGCACTCCAATGGTATGTTGGCTCCCTTCATTTTAGGACTTTTGTCTAAATATACTAAGTGTGGATTATTTTTATTTGTCTTTCATCACAGCTCTAGTATTAGATTTTGTGTTGAGTATTTATGGTCATAGTCTGGCCTGGTCTAGTGTAATAATATAGACATGGACATCTTTTTCAAGATGATACTAGAAAAAATAACCTGGCCCTCACTGAATGACACCGAAGATGGTGACGAGGATGTCTCTCTGGAAGATCTCTGGTGGATCACCAGCTTCCTCCGTGACTACATAGAGAATGGTATGCTTTATTACTATAAATAATTCATGAAAGGAGCAATCATTTGTAATGTATTGATTTCATGTCATTATTTTTAGCCTCTCCAAAATCCCTAGAACAGCTCCTCAAGTTTTGGACCGATTGGGAAGTACCTTCAAAATCCCTAGATCTTGAAGTTGTGAGTCAAGCTGGCCTTCCTAAATCATCAACATGCTTCTGTCTCCTGAAGTTGCCCAACCATTATTTGGAATATGAAACATTTGAAGCAGACATGACCATGGTAACTAGTGTGACAGATGTTGGCTTTGGGCTTAATTAGAAAAAACATTACAGCTGTTTCTAAGAGAACAAAACCTTTCACATAAAAAGTTTGTTTTACATCTGTTTTATTAATAAGTGCATTTTGGCTATACAGTTGCCTTTATTCTCTGTAAGTTGATGGATGCTTTAATGTATAAGCAGTGTTCTAATTGTTGCAACTTTACAGCACTAGTAGATCAGTCAAGTATTATAAAAAGGATCATACATTTCAATAGTTCTGATTATGTAATGTCAATATTGACAGCGTGTTTGAAAAAATTGCAATAACTGTTACTGTATCTGACACTTATTAAAGTCTGGAATTCAATGTCAAGTTTTGTATTCTGCATTTCTGGATTCCAGATATTTTTACAGACAAGGTATGTACCTATGTTGCCTAGTTAATTTCAGACAATATGGCCACAGATTGTGTGTATACATCCAACACATTGGAGAAAGAACCTTCTGGGTTTGGCAGCCTCCCAACTTCCTGTTCAGTCAGTGGGCGCCGAAGTTCCACTTCAGGTATAATGACACCTTGACAACGAGGCCTGAATGGACCTGCCCAGTCGATGCCATACTCTACATCGACCTAATAGAAAGATTTTAATCACTTAATATAAATTGACAATACACTATGGGGCTTTAAAGAGTTTGAGAAAGATAGAAAGATATTGGTTAGAGGATGCAAATTCCTCAACTTAGTGAGTACAAAATTAAGTGGGGATATGTCATCTAACAAGAAAAATGAGAATCTACTTAATCAGTTTAATGCAAGTGCTATAGAGTAATACAAATCATTCCTATCTGCAAGGATTAAACATGCAAAACACATGCAAACCTGTAAGGGGTCTGCCTCCAGTTGATGACGAGTCCAGAGTTGGTGAGGTGACTGATTGCCCTCGGTCCGGAGTCGGTGGTGGTTCCAGCCATCTTTGAAGAACTGAAGGTGCCTCTGTATATGTGGAAGAAAGCTCCAGTGCAGTGCATAGAGTTGAACTTCATCATCTGGATAAAGTAGGCCCTCATGCTCCAGGTTGTAGAAGTAGGTGTAGAAAAGATCAAGTACCCCTCCAAAAACATCTCTCCACAACCGCTCAATTCTGTAAAAAATAACAGCTAAATAATTACCAGTTAACATTTAGATATATCATAATTGTAATAGGTTAGGAAGAAGACTGTTGCAGCTTTAGATGCATAATATAACAGAGTTTTCAATACCTTTGGTTGTGTACGCTTCTTCCAGAAATGTGTGAATTTCTGTTTAGCCCTTTGCTGGTCAACATGTAGTGTGCCACATCAATGTTTTCTCCTCATTTGTCTGATCTGACACGAGATGGCACGCCATAGAGATGGACTGCTTGTCTGAAGCTATCCAGCACGGTTGAGGCACGGTTATTAGTGGCAGCATTTAGGTAAACAATGAGGCGACTGAATCCGTCAATACCACCATGCACAACAATGCGCCATCTGAAACAAAATATGTTATCTTACTTAACAAGCTGAGCAAAGCTAAATGCTGATAAGATCACTTTAAGAACAATGTGTAAACTATAAATTACCTCAAACATGCATTCAATTAATAGAAAAGGGTAGCAGCAACAGTGATGTATAATGGAAGTGCAATAGGATGAACTATAAACGACACAATTATAAACTCTTGCGTTGGACAAAGCACTTCACAAGAAAGACAACACAAAACAGCCACACAGGGGCTGGGCATAGAAAAGCTTTATGTACCTTATTAGTTTATGGTTTCCATCTATGTGCCATAAACTGTTTGGAGCTGGTACAGAGTACCGTCTGCACCTCACTGTCTGCAACATGAGAGTGCGCACCACAACACCCTCTGGATCAATACGGCGCATGGACTCTTGTACACGTTGTTCTTTAAAACAAGACAAAAACAATTAAATAAACAAAAGGCTATTATTTATAGTGGTACTTTGTGGACTTTAAATTTAAGGAAAACTAGAGTCTATCTGTAGGATTATAAATAAACAATAATGAACTTACTCTGAATCTTTATGCCCCGAGAGTTGAGATAGCCAATCATCATTTTGTACCCTGTATTGGGGTGATGTTGTAGGATCTCTGTCACCATGGCATCCAACTGCTGATCATCCATTTTAGTGTTCAAGTCAGAGACTCTGAATATTCCATAGAGTTTGGAGTTAATGTTCATGAGTTGGTTGTGAATCCAATGTTACAGTGGCATATTCACTTCAGATTTTCTCAACAATGACAATCTTGCACTAGATTTAGTGGTTAGGGAACGTAAATTAGGCTGAGATTAACTTCTTGCGAGTTTTATTGCACTGGCGGGTGGGTTGACTATCTGCCTGAAGGCCTACTCGATCAACCAGCTAACATAGTAAATGGTTAATTCAACATACCTTATTCCGTTGTGGGCCATCCTCCGCCGAATTGTTCTTTCGCTAACTCCAAACAATCGGGCAATGTCGACAGCTGTTAACCCCGATAGTAGGTATGACTCAATGGCACTGATGGGCAAAGGATGTAAAGGTCGTCCCGCGATCCTGCTAGTGCTGTCACTTGAGACTCCTATTTGGTGTGCAACGCGTTCCAAGTTTTGAAGAACAAGTGGGTCTAACTCTGTGTCCATTTCAGCAGCTACAAGTCCTATATTTGCCATTATAGCCTCTACACGGAACAGTAGGAAGTCGGGACATACATTTTCGTTTTCAACGAGATCGGCCAGCCTGGCCAAGTCTCTGGCAATTGCCCTTTTTATGTCTTCCATGACAGCAAGGTAACATAGCAAGGCTAACATAATCGAATACAAAGCGTTGAAAACGATTAGCCAATGGTGTGTCAAATACCGCCTACCTATTTTTGATTGACACATCTCATTAACATATTGAGATGAAGAAATACATGAATGAATGAATGAATGAATGAATAAATAAATACATACATACATACATACATACATACATACATACATACATACATACATAAATGAATGAATGAATACAGAAATAAATACATACATAAATGTAAATTATAAGTAACTATTGATTGTCAATTGTGCATTAATTAATACATTTATTCATTTATTTCTGTCTAAATGCATGGATGTGGACATTTATTTATTCATTCATTCATTTGTAAATATGGCAGGTTTGGTCCTCCATACTACCAACAGGTGAAGAGAGACTCTGTATGACGCTTTATCTGTAAGAGGATGGCTAGTCTGGCAAAGAGAGTTCTAATTGGTTGTTAAAATAGACATAGATTTCCCCCCCACAAACATTAATGAATAAAGAAACACAATTAAAAATACAAAAACATGTACATCCATCACACATGCATGACACTAAATGGGAGAAAACAGGGTTAGAAATGCAGTAGCGGCATGTTCCTTCTGAAACTGAGGAGGCCCCAACTAACTTTAGAAGTGGAGGTGGGGTGAGGCGGTGAGGTGGCGTTTACTTGCTGATACAGGACTTGACCATGAACTTACAGTTGTGTCTGTGTCATCAAGTCAATTTCATGTTACACACATATTACAGACCTTTATTCACAATAAAAAAGATAACCCATTTCAAAATACTATCCCGTGTTCATTTTTTTTGACAGTGGCATTTCACTGACTAAACTCAATGGAGGACATTCAGGTTAATAGTTTGTCATATCTTTGTGACAGCCTGACTGTGTTTCTGATCTGATTGGTGTGAAGACAACACCTTCCTCCTCCCATTTGCAATTTGCTGCATGTTCTCATGGAAGCACATGTGTGTGCGTGTGTGTGTTTGTGCGTGTGTTTGTGCATGAGTGTGTGTGTGTGTGTATGTGTGCATGTGTGTGTGTGTGCATGAGTGAGTGTGCATGAGTGTGTGTGGGTAGTGTGCGTGTGTGTGTGTGTGCATGAGTGTGTGTGTGTGTGTGTGTTTGTGCGTGTGTGTGCGTTTGTGCATGAGTGTGTGTGTGTGTGTGTGCATGTGTATGTGTGTGTGTGTGTGCATGAGTGTGTGTGTAGTGTGTGTGCATGAGTGCATGACTGTGTGTGTGTGTAGTGTGCGTGTATGTGTGTGTGTGTGCGTGTGTGTACATGTGTGTGTGTGTGTGTGTGTGTGTGTGTCAGTGGGATGATTCAAGGCAGAGACCCAGATGGAGATTTCCAACAAGTTTTCCTGAACAGAAGTCCAAAGAACGAGTCCAAAGGGAGAATCCAAAAAGCCTGAAACAGGTCAGAACAGGTTAGATCAGTACAACAGGCAAACTATCCACACAGACATGAATCCAAAAGAAAAACAGGCAATGTGAGAAGGATCTTAGATCAAGAATGACAAACGCTCTGTGGAGTGTACTAGACAACAGTACCTCACAGTGAGACAGATGAGGTCAGTGAGGTTTTTAGCTAATTGGGGAACAGTCTACAAGTGATGATATTCAGTCTTTAAAAAGCCCACAGCTAATTGGGGAACAGTCTACAAGTGATGATATTCAGTCTTTAAAAAGCCCACAGCTAATCGGTGTTGATGTCCAGATGAGGCCGGGCAGGACTGGAGTGGGCGTGGCTGAGAGGGCTGGTTAGGCTGATGAGGTGATACAGTGAGAGAGATGGAGGGATGAAAGTGAGGTGGGGAAATACAGCACACTAGAAAATGGTTAGTGTGTGTGTGTGTGCGCGCGTGTGCGTGTGTGTGTGTAGGTTAGTCAGCAGCAGCTGAAATTCTCCATATTCTGATGAGGATGTTCTCTCCTCTCCTCTTGTCTGTGAGGGGAACAGAAGGATGATATGGTTGGATGAGGAGCAGCTGTATCTTGACCACCCAGAGAGATTTAAGTGGTGGGGTCAGGTGTTGTGTAGAGAGGTTCTGACTGGAAGCTGCTGCTGGGAGGCTGAGTGGAGTGGGGGTTTGGCTGAGTGGAGTGGGGGTGGGGGTGGGGCTGATATATCTGTGGTGTGTAAAAGCATCAACAGGAAAGGGAGGAGTGATGACAGACAGCTAGGACGTAATGCATGATAAGTCATGGAGTCTGATCTGCTCTCCTAAATGTTACTCTGCCTTGCACAATAACAAACGCATTGAAATACCTGCCCCCTCCTCTCGCTCCAGCTGAATAGTAGACATACCTGTCCCCAACTCCTGGCCCAGAAGAGTAGGAGTGTACCTGGACTAGCCAGCCGACTCTCTGTCCTTCTACAGCATCTCCTCTGACACACTCACACACCAGCACACGTTTTATGTTCATTATGGTGTAATGGCTGTTAGTTATAATTAATCTTTTACCACCTCAGTGTGCCTGTGTCAGATCACATGACCTCCTCATGCTGCAGGAACACCTTTTCATATACAGTAGGACTGTGATGCTGAAAATATCCAAACATATTTTTTATGTTTGATTCTTGCATATGTTTCTTCATCTGTGTGTGTGTGTGTGTGTGTGTGTGTGTGTGTGTGTGTGTGTGTGTGTGTGTGTGTGTGTTAAATAGTTAAATATTGTAATTGTTAATGTCTAATTGTCTAAGCTCTTGTCTGATGTCTATCTGTTATTCTGCTCATGTAGACCGGAGATGAGTAAGAGAGAAATGGAACAGAACAGTACAGATTGATGTTCTATGGCAGAGTAGAGTAAAATCATACTGCCTGTATATATGATGTGTAAATTCTATTCTATTCATGATATTTTACACTGGCCACTACCACAGTATAACTTGGGAATGGCTTTAAGGTGATGGTTGTGTCTTAAGTTTTTGTGTTGATGAACTGTGGATTCTCACAGATCACCTTCATCTATTCAGCAGAGTGATGTCAGACATAACTCATACAAGCTTTTGTGGAAGTTGCATTTAAACGCAAAAGGCAATTCCTCAAGCTGAGTACACAAGTGTGTGTCTCGTTTATTTTGACATACCAACAGGAATGAATGACAAGATGGAGCTGCCCTGTAACCTAACACACATGGGGCTCGACGTCATCACAACAACAGAATATTTAAAGGGACCGCGATCCCGGAACAGTCATACTTATACACGTAACACATTACTTAAATTACCTGAAACAACAGTGTGTAGAACCACACTAAGAACAAGGGTGAATTATGAAATCACGTTCACTACACACGTCCCCCCAGAATTCACCATATAAGAAAAAAAATCATCGGCGTGGTGGTCGTATTAATCGGCCAGAACGGCTGTGCTTTACAGGGGGTCGAGGCGACACTACCGTGGCAGGTGTACCACCATGACACGGGTGTGGGGCATGGAGTGTGGGAGTTTTGGGAGGGAGGGGAGCAGGGGGTGGGTGCAGAGCTGGAGGACGCCCTCGTCGTGGGGGTTGGGCCAATTCAATGGGCCTAGCAACGTCCAAATGAGCTGGTTTGAGGCGGTCAATGGAGAGTCGCTCCGGTTAACCACCCATGTCCACCACAAAATGTTTGTCTCCCGTCTCCAAAACACGGAATGGGCCCTCGTAGGGCGGGCGTAGCGGTCCCCTGTGAGCGTCATGGCGAATGAAGACGTATTCAGCCGTCTGCAGCCCAGCAGGGATGTGCGACTGAGGGAGGCCGTGACGGGAAGTGGGGACAGGTGCGAAAAACCTCGCATTGTCCAGTAGCGCGGCCCGCTGGAGAGTCGCAGACCAGGGAATGGTGGAGGCAGGAACAAAATCCCCTGGAAACCCGCAGTGGCTGGCCATAGACAAGCTCCGCAGATGAGGACTGTAGGTCTTCCTTTGGTGCAGTCCTGATGCCAAGCATCACCCACGGGAGCTTGTCGACCCAGTTGCTGGCGGCTGAAGAAAGCAAGCGGCTGCCAGGCCCCGCCTACCCACTGCTCGTAGACGGCACCGACAGCGTAGTCCGAGGCGTCCGAGGTGATGGCGATGGAGGCTGTGGCTGAAGGATGTGCCAGCATGGTGGCCTGCGCCAGGGCCGCCTTAGTGTCAGCAAAAGCTTTGTCCCTGTCCTCAGTCCAGTCCACAGCGTGCATGGGCTTACCTTTCAAGGCCTCGTGCAAGGGCTGCATGAGTTGAGCGGCTCGAGGGATGAAATGGTGGTAAAAGTTCACCATGCCGAGGAACTCCTGCAGGGCTTTCACGGTGAGCGGCCGTGGAAACTGCGTGACCGCCTCCACCTTTGATGGGAGAGGGACTGCACCGTCCTTGGTGACTCTGTGTCCCAGGAAGTCAATGGTGGAGACCAAACTGGCACTTGGCAGGGTTCACAATTAGGCCATGTTGGTTGAGCCGCTCGAAAAGTGTTCGGAGGTGCGACAGGTGCTGAGATTTGGACGTGCTCGCTACCAGAATGTCGTCCAGATACACAAAAAGAAAAGGCAGGTCACGTAAAACAGAGTCCATGAGGCGCTGAAAAGATTGGGCTGAGTTTTTAAGGCCGAACAGCATCCTTAAGAACTCAAAAAGACCAAATGGCGTGATCACTGCTGTTTTCGGAATGTCCAGTGAGTGCATGGGCACCTGATGATAGCCCCGGACGAGGTCTACCTTAGAAAAAATCACCATACCGGCCAGGTGTGCTGAAAAATCCTGTACGTTCGGGACTTTT
Source organism: Clupea harengus (assembly GCF_900700415.2). Classification (NCBI taxonomy): domain Eukaryota; kingdom Metazoa; phylum Chordata; class Actinopteri; order Clupeiformes; family Clupeidae; genus Clupea; species Clupea harengus. The sequence goes on from NW_024879570.1 coordinate 128,844, forward strand.
TATCGGTCAGGTGTCGTTGCCTCATTAAGCCGCCGGTAGTCGCCACATGGGCGCCAGCCGCCACCAGGTTTGGGGACGATGTGCAGTGGTGACGCCCACGGGCTGTCGGATCGGCGGACTATGCCAAGGCGTTCCATGTTTGAAAACTCAGTCTTAGTAACGGCAAGCTTGGTCGGGTCGAGGCGCGGAGCACGGGCGTAGACGGGTGGACCAGTAGTGGCGATATGGTGCTCCACACCATGCTTCACGGCAGACGCAGAGAAAGTGGGCTGAGTGAGTGCTGGAAAACCAGCCAGTAGACGGTGGAAGTCATCCGATGGGGAGAGCATGCTGGACAGTCGTATGGAGTCAACCCCGCTGAGCGTGCACGTATAAGAGCAGAACGTGACAGCGTCGATCAAACGGCGGTTCTTAACATCCACCAACAGTCCATGCGCAGACAAAAAATCAGCGCCAAGGAGGGGAACGGCGACTTTTGCAGTGACAAAATCCCAGCCAAACCGATGCCCTCCTAAATACAACTCAATGTACCTTATTCCATACGTGCAGATGGGGGTCCCATTAGCAGCTTCCATCGGGGGGCCATGGCTGTCGGTCACCATGTCCAAACGGGATGCAGGCAGGACGCTTCTCTGTGCACCCGTGTCGCACAGGAAACGTCGTCCGGAGATGCTGTCACGGATAAAAAGTAGCCTGCCTACGCGGCCGATACTCATGGCCACTAATGAGCGCGAGCCCTGGCGTTTCCCAACCCGCCGAAACTGCATGGCGAGCGGCATTTAAGAGCCTTCGGTCCAAACTTCTCGTGATAGAAGCACAAGCCTGAAGAAGACTGCTGGGGGCCTGAAGACTGCTGCCGACCTGAAGACTGCTGCCGACGAGAAGAGGTTGCTGCGACAAGTGTAGAATCCTCCATTGTCACAGGAGCGACGTGCGTGGGAAGAAGCGCGGCCATGACACAGTGCCCTTGACTTGCCAGGAAAAATGTATCAGCCTCTTCAGCCAGTTTTCGACAGTCAGTGATTGTGGTGTTGGCCAATGCAGCTCTGACTTGGGAAGGCAGCTGACGCAGGAAAAGTTGAATGAAAAGAAAATCGGGTCTGTGCTCACCCAGGAGATCCAGCATACGGTCCATGAGCTCAGACGGTTTGCTATCACCCAGTCCTTGGAGGGAGAAAAGCCTGCTAGCTCTCTCAGCGTCGGACAGTTCAAAAGTCTTTAACAGGTGGGCTTTGAGCGCTGCATATTTCACCATAGCTGGAGGATGTCTAAGGAGACTAACCACTTTGGTTGCTGTTGAGTTACCGAGGGCTGACACAACGTAGTAGTACCGTGTTGTATCAGCGGTTATCTCCCGCAACGCGAACTGCGCTTCAGTCTGGGCAAACCATGCCGACGCTGACGATTCCCAGAATTCGGGGAGTTTGAGGGTAACAGCGTTCGCGGTCATGGTCGAGTCGTGTTTGTGAATACGTCAAGCAAACAAACGTCGGGGTCACCAGTGTGGAAGTTGCATTTAAACGCAAAAGGCAATTCCTCAAGTTGAGTACACAAGTGTGTGTCTCGTTTTTTTCGACATACCAACAGGAATGAATGACAAGATGGCGCTGCCCTGTAACCTAACACACATGGGGCTCGACGTCATCACAACAACAGAATATTTAAAGGGACCGCGATCCCGGAACAGTCATACTTATACACGTAACATATTACTTAAATTACCTGAATCAACAGTGTGTAGAACCACACTAAGAACAAGGGTGAATTATGAAATCACGTTTACTACACTTTTATCATTTCTGTTTTATCATAAAGGACAGACTGTACGTTTTTTTGTGTCATTTCCAGCAGTATGATTGTGTTTTGATACAATACCAATCAAGTTTTACAGAAATAAAACCCCAAAGAAGACTGTGTGCCAATATTGCAATATTTACAGCAGTCAGAATCATCATCATCATCATCAGTCTTCATCATCATCATTGTGCACCCTGCCTGCAGTCCCTGTTCTGGCCATATGGAGGCAGCAGTCTGTGGGCCTGCAGCGGAGCATGATGAGCAGTGATTATCCACACCTGGCGCCAGGTATGGGGGATAAAAGCACTGCTACATCTTATGGGGAGCCCCCTTTCAGTTTCCGCTCCTCTCTCACAAACTTTTTGGCATTAACTCCTACTCACCAACATACCCACTTCACGCATCCACGCATATTTGAAACCCCTACACTTTTTTGTTGAAACCACCTTTTTGTCTAAATAAACCAATTTTTCGTTACAATTTACCACGTTGTCTGTCTCCAACTTTTATGTTGCGACCCCACGAGCCAGGTGTAACATCATCATCATTTACATTTACATTTAGCAGACGCTTTTATCCAAAGCGACTTACATATATACGACTTACAATGTATACACATTTTACATTTACACTGATGGCACACTGCACATCAGGAGCAATTAAGGGTTCAGTGTCTTGCTCAAGGACACTTCGACAGGGAATTGAACTAGCAACCTTCTGATTACTAAACGACTTCTCTACCTACTGTACCACTGTCATCCTCACCAGTCTTCATCATCATCATCATCATCATCATCACCATCATCATCAGTCTTCATCCTCCTCATGATCTTTATCAGTCTTCATCATCATCCACATCATCATCATATACCTCAACTCTGTGTGTGCGTGTGTGTGAGAGTATGTGTGCGTGTGCGTGTTTGATCTTCAGGTACAGCTGTGAGAGGGAAAATTATAGAGATTAACTACATTATAAGCAGTGATACTGTAACTCACACACACACACACACACACACACACACTAGGTGTGATTCTCCAATGTGCTTAATTCCAAAAAAGCGTGCAGCTATGTGCTTTCCAGCCTACAGGTATTCTCCCTTGACTTCATGGCGTTCCTAACAGAAGTTGGGGAGAACTTTTCCAAGCCTCTAGTGTCAAATCTGTCAGGTAATTTCTGTCTGTCTCTGTCTGTTGTATTTCATCTGTTGAGTGCAGGTCGGCACTGACACACTTTGTGCCCGTAGAAACCATGCTATCTAGCTTACCGTTCGCCTGCATCCCTCGCTAGCTAGCTTATTTGCTGTCAAGCTAGGTTGCTCTTCCAGCTCATTGATAATCATGGTTACAGGGTAGCCACTGGTTTCATGCAGGAAAGATTCGTTTTGCATCACGCCGTTGCTTGTTTACTTCTCCCCGCCCCATCTTTTCTGCCAGTAGATAATTGGCACCTGATTAGTCTGTCAGGCACCTAAATGGGCACAGAGGTGCCACCTTGGCGCCTGTCTCTATGTTTGCTGCTGGAGGCTTGTGGTACCTGTTTGCTGGTGGAGGCTTGTGGTACCTGTTTGCTGGTGGACGCTTGCGGTACCTGTTTGCTGGTGGATGCTTGCGGTACCTGTTTGCTACCCACTCAAGTCCACCAGTTCGCTCGTCTGTGGCTTATCCCTTATTGGTCAAGTCCTCGTTTCCAGCTGTTCGAAGCTGTTGGGTCACTTGCTGATTCACTCGCCTGTGTCTTGTATTGTTGTACGTTCACTATGCACTGCTTGCAGGTACGTTCATACCCTCTCACTCTGTGTGTAAATGCCTGTCTGCCCTTTAGGGCCAGCTTGTTACTCACCCCTTCCTGTATTGTTTTGACAAGTTGATGTGTGGTAGCCACTCCCGGCACCGCTCTGCGTTGATGCTCGTTAGGCCACTTTTGCTTCTTTTTATATTTACTAGTGACCTTAGTTTGGTGTTGCTGTAACTGCTCTGCACATCTTGTAGTAGTTGGCCTGAGCAGTCTGTGGTGTTTGACAACACTGATCGTCTCTTAATCCTTTCTAGCAGCGCTTCCCTTGATTGCCACTCTGCTATGGTGACCGGATTCATGGTGGGGACGCCTTAACGTCTCTGCATTTCATTCTGCCTAATAGTACTGCTGCTCGTGTGCGTATCATTCTGCATGTGTGTGTCGTTTGGCACTGCCGTCTGTGCAAGTACGGCAGTCCAGACTATTCTCATTTGTAGTTCCACGTTGGTGGAATGAACTACCCAGCACTACCAGAGCAGGGGCGTCCCTCTCTACCTTTAAGAAGCTTTTGAAGACCCAACTCTTCAGAGAGCACTTCCCGTCCTAACTGGCACTTCGACTAGTGCGTAACTTGCAATTACAGCAGTTACACTTCTGCACTCCTTCTTTCTTTTTATTTCATTTTGTTATATTTCTAATGTAAAGTAGTATTTATTTATTGTTACACCAGGTTCTATTGCTCGTAGCTTGAATATTCTCTCCCTTGTACGTCGCTTTGGACAAAAGCGTCTGCTAAATGACTAAATGTAAATGTAAATGTAAATGTAAATGTGTGTCATGTTTTGTCACTTTGTTCGTAGATCGTATGCACCATATTTAGTTTGTTTTGTTTCTTTGCTTGTTTTTTTTTCTTGTTTTGTTTGCTTTTCATTGCCAATTTTGCTAGTTGCTCTGTGTTTCTTTTTATGTAACTATATTTTTCTTGATTTTGCCGCTGCATGTAACCGGCTCTGGCAATGGGGCCTAATCTCATGGGGTTTTTGCTCTTTATCGGCACCTCAGTTTGTCCAATCAATGGCCCTTTTTCAACACAAACGCAAAGAAACACACACTCACTCACACACACACACACACACACACACACACACACACAGAAACAGAAACACACACACACACACACACACACAAAAACACATTTGTGGTGTTGTTTCAGAAGACATTAACACACACGAAGCATAAGGAACAGAGAGCGTAGTTTACTCAGTCTCTTAACTTCATACAGTACATTCAACACGACACTACCGCTAGTACTAGCGCCCCTAGTGTCTGTACTTGCAAGTGCATATAATACAATACTACAACAGTGAATGCATAGAACAATGCAATATATCAGTGGACACAACATCTCCCCCTTTTGAACAAAGCATACCTCTGGTTACCTAGTTGAACAGGACACTGTCACTCTATAACAATGTAAGAGTACAAAGCACACTCTTTTAAACACATTCACATTAGTCAGAAACAGTTCATTTCTCCATGACAAAGTCCTTGGTCCAGCTAGGTGGATTCCTAATCCTGGCAGGCCTGGGCTGGCTATCAGACTCAGTGTCAGGTGGTTGATCAGCCCCTGTGTTACAGTCCATTGTTTCATTAGAATCGGAATCTGTGCTCAACTCTGACAGCGCTGACAAATGGGAGGCATTCCAGATCCTTCCGTCGTCCAACAGGTAAGTGTTGGGTCCTCTCTTTGTCACGACAGTCCTTGGTTTAGAGAATTTCAGTTCTCCTTTCTTTACTCTCCATGGTTTCCTAACCCGTACTTCGTCACCAGGATGGAGGTCGGTGTATTTAGCATGCCTCTTGGCATCAGTGTATTCTTTCATCTTTCGTTGTTTATCCTTCACTCTTTCACGCATGGCATGTCTGTCAGATGGAGGGACAGGCATGTCAATCACCTGAAGCTTTGTTCTCATTCGTCGGCCATGGAGCAGTTCTGAAGGGGATACTCCAGTGGTAGAATGTGGAGTTGCCCTGTAGTCCATCAGGTATGTTCTCAGGAATGGCTTCCAAGGTTCCCCTTGAATTGAAGCAGTTTGCAGGCAGTCTTTCACACATCTGTTGAATCTTTCAACTTCCCCGTTAGCTCTTGGGTAATAAACTGAAGATCTCATGTGTTGAATTCCCCTCTTTTTGAGAAAGTCTGAGAAGTCAGCAGAGAGGAATTGAGGACCGTTATCACTTATCAAGTCTTTTGGATTCCCTTCTCGTGAAAAAACTGTAGTCAGAAATTGTATGATGGTAGCCGTATCAGCCCGGGGAGCGAAAGCTACTTCCGGCCACTTACTGTAGTAGTCAACCATTGTGATAGCACCTCCTGACTGTAGATTTGCCATCTCAAATGGGCCCACGATGTCCACCGACACTTTTTCCCAGGCAGCAGATGGTAAGGGAACAGGTTGAAGTGGGGCATCATGGGTGACAGTGGACTTATCATTCTGTCTGCATGTTGTACAGTTCTTAATCATAGTTTCTATATGACAGTCCATTTTAGGCCACCAATACAATTCCCTAAGGCGCTGTTTGGTGCGCACAATACCTTGGTGCGTTTCATGAGCAATATCAATGAGTCTCTTCTGCAGTGACTCAGGCACCAGCAATCGATGCGTACCTCTGACGATGCATTCATTCATGACTGCAAGTTCATGGCGAATTGAGAAGAATGGCTGTAAGTCAGGTTCCGATGTTGCTTTATGTGAGGGCCAGCCTTTCTGTAGTTGTGCACGTAGCTTTGTTAGCACAGGGCAGGCACGGCACTCTGATTGAAAGTCTCCCTCAGACACCGCGTACAGGTCAGTGAGGATGGCTGCAACTGACTCCAACTCTTCAGCACATGCAGTGTCTGTCTCCGGAAGTGGAAGCCTCGATAAACAGTCAGCAACATGATTCAAGGATCCAGTCCTATATTCAACATCATAGTCGAACTCCATCAAGCGGGCTGACCATCTGGCTATCCGAAGACCAGCACATTTATTCCCCTTGGTCGTCAGCAATGTCGTAAGGGCTTGATGGTCAGTACGTAACAGAAATCTTCTTCCCCACAGCCAAGTGCGCCACTTCTCAGCAGCCCAGACGCAGGCTAACGCCTCCTTCTCTACAATGGAATATTTCCTCTCAGCATCAGACAGACTGCGAGATGCAAAAGCAATAGTCTGTTCCGCACCATGACTGTCCAGCTGAGTCAGAACGGCACCTACGTCATAGTCTGAGGCATCTGTAGAGACTATTGCAGGCTTGCTGGGGTCGAACAACACTAGGGCAGGGCTATGCACGATCAGCTGCTTGACTCTGTCCAACGCGGCTTGAGCTGTGTTATTCCACTGAAATGGACAGTGTTTTCGAATCAGAGCTCTCATGGGCTCAACAACAGTTGCATAGTTTGGGACAAACTTGCTATACCATGCACTCAGGCCAAGAAATGAGCGCAGGGTATTAGGGTCAGTAGGCGGTGGAGCATTCAGAATGGCAGCAACATGAGAGTCATCCGGCAGCAGACCTTCTGGACCAATCTTTTGGCCAAGAAAGGTTAGAGTAGTTTGACGTAGCTGACATTTATCAGCATTGAGTTGCAGTCCTGCATTGTTGATCCTGTGTAGCACAGCACGCAAATTTACCTCGTGAGCGGCTTCTGAAGTTCCATATATAATGACATCATCAAGATAGCACTGCACCCCTTTTAGGCCACTAAGAATTTGTGTCATCATCTTTTGAAATGTAGCTGGAGCTGAACACAGTCCATAGGGTACTCTGCAGTACTGATACAGACCTTCATGTGTAATGAAAGCAGTGAGTCCCCTGCTCTCTTCAGATTTGAGGTCCAGGGTAGAGAACATAACAGCCCCATTCAGTTCTGACTGTATGTCTTCAATCAGTGGCAATCAGTGGCTGTCAGTGATTACAGCTTTGTTTGGCTCTCTCAAATCCACACACATGCGTATATCACCAGACTTTTTTTTAGTGACTACAATTGGGGAGACCCACTCAGATGCATCAATTTTCTCAATGATTCCATGTATCTCCAGGTTCCTGAGTTCCTGGGAGACAGCATCACGAACTGAGAGGTAGACGTCTAAGTTTTTGCTGTGCCGGCTTCACTTCCGGTCGAAACTTCACCTTCTGTACGAAGCCCTTTGCACACCCGAATGCTGTTGGAGACTCGCATTCCTGTTTGCAGTGGGTGTCGGGTTGGCGAAGTGTTGCACACATCTTGACAGTCCCAGTCTCAGATATAACCTGGTCACCTTTAAAGTGTAACTGGAGGGCAGTCACCAGGTCCATGCCCAGTATAGGTGTCCCTGTTTTCACAATGAAGAAGTCTGTCAAAGCACTCTTGCCCTGATAAGTAGTGCTAGCTCTAAGGCATCCTAATACATTCAGTTTCTCTCTAGAGTATGTCACCAGCTGCACTCCAGGTTCCTTTAGTTTAACTGCGCTGAAATTTGCACTGTAAATATTCTCTGGCAGTATAGAGACACTAGACCCTGTATCCACTAACAGTCTAACAGTACATGTCTGTTCAGTATCTGGTACAGTTACAGTAACATTGCACATGAGTTTAGCTGTGTCAACAGTGCAACAATGTCCAACACTTAAAACAGAGAATTCAGGCACAGTCACTTCATTAACAGGCTGTTGAGATGATTTACAGACACGAGAATAGTGCCCAACCTTCCCACATGAGTTACATTTACAGTCTTTAGCAGGGAAGGATTTATCGTTAGCTTTGTGATCAGCCGAACCACAACTATAACATAGTTCAATCCATTTTCTGTGCGCCTTTGTATTGTGGTTTGCGCGCCTTCTTTTGAACTTGAATGGCGGCAATGGGCTTTGTATCCGCCACAAAAATGGCCTTGGCATCAGCTATGGCAGCTTCAGTACGCCTAGCAAGAGCCAAAGCACGGTCAAGAGTCAAATCTTCCTCCATTAAAAGTCTTTCACGTATCCGGGTGCTATTGGTTTTCTCCACAATCTGATCACATAGCATTTCATTCTCAAACGTTCCGAATTTATACTTTTTAACAAGCTCACGCAGTGATGCTACGTAGTGATCTGTAGACTCACCGACAGCTTGTGCTCGTTGTCTGAAGCGGTATCTCTCCACAACAACGTTGAGTTTGGGCTCAAAGTACTTTTCCAAAGCACTCACAGATCAGTCATAATCATTGGTTTCGAGTGGTAAGGAGCTGTACATTAGTTGCCCTTCCGTTCCCAAACAGTGAATAAGCAAGGCTCTTTTCCTCACAGCAGGAAAAGCATCAACTCCAATCGCCAGCAAGTAGTTGTCGAAGTAGCCTTACCACGCAGTAAATGGAATTTTTGGCTCCCCGGGGCAATCCAGGAACACGGCAGGATAGATAGCAGAGACATTTCCTCACTATTATCCTCGTCGCCACTTTGTTGTGGTGTTGTTTCGGAAGACATTAACACACACAAAGCATAAGGAACAGAGAGCGTAGTTTACTCAGTCTCTTAACTTCATACAGTACATTCAACACGACCCTTCCGCTAGTACTAGCGCCCCTAGTGTCTGTACTCGCAAGTGCATATAATACAATACTACAACAGTGAATGCATAGAACAATGCAATATATCAATGGACACAACACCTTCTATATATTGAGCTGTGCTTCTGTAGTTCGCTGTCGGATCGTAATTCATTGTCTGTGCGAATCTATGACTGAATCCTGCATTTTTTCCGAGTAGCCTACCTGGTATCGTATAAGCTTTTCTGATTTTTGATCTTCTGTGTTTTTGCCTTTGGAGTTCTGTTTGCCTCTGTTTGAGTGGACAGAGTTGATTGGATACAGACAGCACAGGGGGCACAGGGGAAATAACGAGGAGAATGCCAAAGTCAAACTGGGAATTAACGCTCAGGAGATAAAGTCCAATAGTACAAAGCTCACGCCAACTTGGAAAACAAGGCACGGGAGCACGGGAACACGAGAGCCAGGGAGAGAAGACGGAGAGATAGAGTGACCTGGAAGTCTGGGATGGAGACGGGAATGATGGTAGGAAGTGAACAGTCCAGAGCTTGGATCTTCTGGGATAAGTGCTGTGGAAACGAGGCCAGACGAGGAAGTGGGGGGAGTGAGGAGTTTATATAGTGCAGTGGTGGAGGGAGTGACAGGTGCTTGTGATTAGCCAATCAGGGGACTGGGAATGGGACTGAGGCAGGAATTTTCAATTAAAGCTTGTGACACTCACTGAAGGTTGGATCTGCTTTCACTGGTTTATTGGACCGTCCTAACAGTACAAACACTGTATTTTAGTCCTGCACAGAGATACAGTCCGTACTGGAGGGAGTACTGAAGCTTAGTACTTAAGTAAAAGTACAAATACCCAGCAAAAAAAAAGTCACACCTTTTAAATTTAACTCATTCCTGTCTGTCGTTTCACACAGCCTTGTATAGGCGTATATATATATATATATATATGATAGAAAAGTTTAACTATGTTGTTATTATCTATAATCCATTGTATGCTTGTGTAAGAGACACGCTCTTGCTCCAATAAACACATTCTGTTTTCATGCTTCTGCACAAGATATTCTGAGCTAAAGGCCAGTTGCGGTTGAAACCACTTCTGCAAATCGATATTGTTGAGAATCATGGTTGAGTGAACATGAAGCAGTTTTTCAACAACAAGTGCCATTAGGCCCGTGCGCAAAGACTAGTGTCTTGTTAGGTCAGTCAGAATGGCCCGCGTGCAGAGGTGGGTGTCTTGTAAGGTCAAGCAGAAAGGCCTGTTCCCAGGGATGAGACGTGTTTTTGAAAAACAGGCCTACAGGTGCAGGCCGATGGAGACAGCCAAGCAGTCATGGAGGGGTCTCGGGTTAAGTGATGCAGACAAGTCAAGGACAGGCAAAGCCTCCCAAAAAGTTGTAGATAGGCTCTTTGCCATATTGGCAAGGACACAACCTGCTGTCACGAGTCACCATTGTCCTAAAATGTTTCTCCACAACAAGTGAGCGAGAATATTCTGATTGGCTGAGAGTGGATTAAATGTATAGGTTTGAGAGAATATTCTGATTGGTTCAACTTGTTCAATTGGTTCAATTTGGATACGTTTTAGGCTTTTGATTGAAAAAGCATAATGATGAAATATGCCCTATAAAAAGTTAGTTTACAAGGTTTTTGACAGAGCTGCTCCATGGACCACCACTCTGATTGAATGAAATGTCTGCAAGATTCAATAAAACTTCAGTTTATCGCATTCGGTCTTCTGACTCTCATTGAAGAATCAACTCTAATATTTGATGAGGTTGTTTTCGCTACAACAATATCTTGCACGCACATACATTTGCAGAAGGGACATCACTTTGAGTCGAATTAGTTACTTCGGCTATTGTATTGGGAAAGTAGACAGGTCAAACAGAAAGCGATCAGAAACATGAATAGCACTCTGACACACAGTAACGTAAACAGACGGTCAAAGTGCTGAAACTTTCTTAAAAACACTGATGAAAGGCCCGATTTGTTGCGGCGGCACACACAGCAGCTTTACCCACATCTGAAAAACACATACACAATCAAACAGGTGCTCGGCGGCGACCTGATTCCGATATTATAACAACCTGTTAAAAAGCTTGAATGATAGCAGCTGTGCAGGAGACATTATTGCTATGTCCCTGTTGTAGTGGTCATCAGCTCGTAGGCGATGATGAGCTTCATGACAAGGCAAAACGTCTGTCTGACCACTACAACAGGGACATAGCAATCAAGTTTCTTGCACAACTCCTATCATTCAGGGAGGGCCTGTTTTAGAGCAGATTGCTCAGCAGTCCTCAGTCTCCCAATTTGCCAAGATGCTGATTGTGGATTATCACTCCGTAGCATCCACCTTTGGCACTGCCCTGCTATTTTTTCTGACATCTGTGACAGGCAACAGCCGAGTGATCCTTTTCGAAATTGAAACTCATTAAGACCTACCTGAGGGGCAGCATGAAGCAGGAGAGGCTGAATGGGCTGGCTATCCTGTCTTTTATGTTTGAAAGGCATTGTTCGGCTTGCATGTGTGCTTTGAAGTTGGTAGTCTTGACGTTCAGATTTTCACCTAAACTAGCTATATCGTATCGTCTCATCACATGATCAAATAGTGACTTGACATTGGACAACAAGATATATATATTACCCAGCAATTATCATTGCATATCCGTATATGACAACAATACCAAAGAAAATAAGAAATTATTCATTTAATTGAATGTTTTTTTTTAATAGTTTCCATAGTTTATGTAGTATAAGCATATAATTGTGTTATAGATTGCTACTGACTATAAACCTTCCCAAAAATAATAAAAACGATGACAGAGATAGGTTTGCCATTTCAAGGGTATATATAACATAAGGTACTCTTTTAACTGTAACATAATTCATCTTTGATCACAGGCGTGTTTCCATAGCGACACTAACAGGCAGCCACTTCTCAGAAACTAGTTTGAGAAAGACCCAGACAAAAACAACAAAAATATCCGACGAGACAAAATCCTGGACAATTTTGGAATCTCTGCCGGACACATTTTTTAGGTCTCAAAAAGAAGACATGTCCGGGCAAAAGAGGACGTCTGGTCACCCTAGATCAGACAGACGCTACAAGTAAAAATGACATGTTTGCACAGGTTTAAAGCATGTTTTCAAGAAGCAATACAGGTCAGAGTGTGCCGAGTTGGTTGGCCAGTCTAGTTCAGTGGTTTCTTTAGTACATTTGTGTTAAAGCTTTCCCAGTTATTCCAGCAAAAACCTGTTGCAGTTGAGAATTTGTATTTTCAGAAAAACTGGAATCTCTTTCCAGACATGATGCAAATACTATACAAGGGAGAGGGAAATATATTTACAGTCCAGTGGAGTACAGAGATATGAGTGACATCATTTCATCTTAAACAAAGAAAGGTACAGTGGAAAGGAGCTGTTAGACAACTACTATATATCATACAGTATATGCAGTACCTTCAATCATTCCAAAAATAATTTTGACATCAGATCGAATGATTTGATTTATAAAGTGTAGAGGAATATTTAATGTGGGGTAAATGTGAATGGATTCATGAGAGTCCAAATATTTTGATATGTTTACAGTTTGGATCTTTCTGAACTTCAGAGAACGAATGCAGTGCTGAGAGTCCCGGCTGATTCTCACGCAGCCAAAGCTCTCTGAGGGTTGATGGGTTATAGATCAGTGTTGATGCTAAAGATCTGAAGCCTTCACCTGTAATCCTGCAGCGTGACAGGCTGTAGAGAGAAAGAAGGAAAGACTATTAGATCAGCTGAGGGACACACATGAGGACAAAGAGGGAAGCAGTTATTACCTCATGTGTTCTGTGCATGCTGGACATGTAAGACATCAAAATAAACCACATCCATATTTCTGAAAGGGGAGAGTATAAATGTACAAAGTAAAGTATGTGAGTGTAATACAGTTAATGCTTTTGGGTTTCAAAATTAGGTAAAATGTATGTGTGTGTCTCTATACTACATGTGTGTGTGTGTGTGTGACAGGTGTAAGATAAATTCAGTTTAGGTATGAATTTATTAACATTTTATTTCTATTAACAATGTATGCCCATTTAACCAGTATAACTGAGCAGTTGGAAAGCAGGTTTCAGACAAAGGGGCCTAAGATAACATTCAAAGAACTGCTTTCAAGTTCAAGAATGACCAGTGACATAAATTCCAAGGTCATAGGGCACCCTGGGCAGGAGACAGATGAGATAGGGAGACTATCTGTACCAGGGAGTGGGGATTCACAGAAACTTAATTGTCAGGCCAGAAATTACGACTGAAACATGCAAGTCACAGAGAGGCGTATACGTGTGGGGCCCAGGAAGCACCATCAGTGAAGACTGGACTTATAAACCATTGTTATCACATGTAAAATTTAGAACGCGTTCTCCAGCCGTGGGTGACAGAGCTATTGTGAGCTCGGCATCTCCGGCTGAATCTTGTCCAATCTTAAAACCAGTAAACTCAGCTGTATCAAACCAAGTGCTACGTGTGGCGGTCCGATTACTCTGATTTCTCTGCAAACCAGCACGCAGTTCATTTTAACTTAACACAGGGAACATGAAAATTCTGTCAATGTCAAATTCCCTGTTAGCAGTCAGTACTTGGTCTTATGATACTCACTTTAGTTTAGCCTGACAGACAGTAGAGAGAAAAGGACACATATTCTTTGTATTGTGTGTGTGTGTGTGATAAAGATGGGAATGGAAAGTGGTGAGACGTTTTTTACTGCTGCATTGCAGTGTTCATTTTCACATTTGTCTCAATACCATGTCCACGTTTGGAGTGTGTGTTTTACAGACACACACCAGAGCACATCAGTTGCAAAATGCACAACCACCAAAACACTTCATACTTCACCCACACCCACCCATAACTATAGCATATGCTCTGTCCCATTACAGTTTTTTCCAACTGTTTCAATACTTTGTACACTTTTTCAAAACACTTAACACAACCACCATATCAGTAGACTATGGGAACAAAACTGTGGATACTTTTCTATTGCTTAGATACAAAATGCATTCATTGACCACTTCTTCCAAGATTCATGGATATCTGCCCAGGAATTGAAGCCAGTTCTTGTTATCCAACAACACTAACCACTGATCACACAATGTACATTTGCAACATTCAAAAGTATGTGCAGTATATAAAGTATTGTGACAGGCAAACCAACAGATCAAACAAGTTTGTTCTTGGTGGCATCTTTGTGGAATATGGGGAATTTTAGGGGTGGATGAGATTCATGGAAAGAGAGAATGTTACAGTGCTGTAAATGTGAAGTTAATAACAATGTCACCACGATCGGGATTTGGGCTTCAGGAGACTTCTGGTGGTAGTCTCATGTGTTGTTGTTTCACTTACTGTACTGGGAAAGAAAAGTGTCAGCACATCTTTTTTGTACTATAGTATACCACAGAAACTTTAGCATAGAGCTGTCTTGAGGCATATTTACTGTATTTGAATGCTACGGTACTGTAAATGTGAAGTTCATTTTAAAAATCACACTACATTCAGAGGACACCATGGATCAGGATTTGGGCTGCAAGAGACTTCTAGTGGCAGTCTCATGTATTGTTGTTTCACTTACTGTACTGGGAAAGAAAAGTGTCTGGTTTGCCTGTCACAACACTGTAGATACTGTTTTGTTTGTAGGTTCTTCAATAAACAAACCGTGAGTTAACTTGAAGAGAAATGTTCTTTATATCCTTCTAGTATGCAACAGGCTTGCTCTCTCAACAGCCTTTCCCGTACACCATTATCCGGAATCCCGCACACAAGTCTGTCTTTTATAAGCGAGTCAGTTAACCCTCTGAATTTGCACGTTTTACTTCGGTCCCTCAGTTCGGTCACATATTGATCAATCGTTTCTCCCATTTTCTGAACACGTGAAAAAATCTGTGTCTCTCAAACGTGACATTTGTTTTCGGAATACAGTAATCCTCAAATTTTTCCAGTATTTTATCCAACTTCATCTTGTCTGCTTCCTCAGTGAACTGAAAGTTATTATAAACTTCGAGTGCTTCCTCTCCCACAACATGCAAGAATACTGATGCTTTTGTTTTAGCATTCTTCCCGTCAGCACTAATTGCTGATAAATACAACTGAAACCTTTGCTTAAATCTTCTCCAATTCTCAGACACATTACATGTCAGCTGTAGATTGGGTGGTTGTTGTAACGCTTGCATTTTCACTTCGTTTAGTCCTTTTCCTCCCTCGGAAAGCACGCTAACGTTATTTCACTCACTAGCTTCTCATTATGCTAGCATCCAGCTTGTGGCTTGTCGTGCTCAGCAAGGTTGTGCTCTCTCTCCAAGACCAACTTTTGACACCATGTTTTGTTTGTAGGTTCTACAATAAACAAACCGTGAGTTAACTTGAAGAGAATGTTCTTTATATCCTTCTAGTATGCAACATGCAACTTTATCAGTTAACATTTAGTATAGCTCTGCGCATGCACCATCTATCTGATGGTCATAGGCTTAACTGAACATAGCCAAATCATTATATGTTCATATCATTACAGATACCACTTTTGATTGGTAAATGTATCAGTGTGTGTGAAATGCGTGATAAAAGATGTCAGTGATCCATTGGTTAGTGTTGTTGTTTGATAAATAGCTGACCTGGGTTCAACTCCTGGGCAATGCAAGATGCTATTGTAAGTCACTTTGGACGAAAGTATCTGCTACATATCAGATATTGCATTTTTGGGTCACTTTGTCTCATCGATAGCACATGACGTCCATATAAAGCAGTAATAATGGGAAAATCTCTTCAGGGACAACTACATCGATTTTCCTTAATACAAGCTCATTTCTATGAAAATGCTGTATTATCACTTTGTGTTTAGGTGTGGGTTTGTGTCTGTGTGTATTTGTAAGTGTGAGTGTGTAAATGTGTGTACTTGTGTTAAGTGTGTGTCTTGTTGTAAGCGTGTGTGGGTGTGTGTGTGTCAGTGTTTGTGTGTGTGTTTGTAATAAAGATGGAAAATGAGAGTGATAAGAAGTGTTTACTGCTGAATTAATATTATCCCTTTACATGATAATTCACTATCACTGTCAAATTAACTGATGGAACTCAG
Source organism: Clupea harengus (assembly GCF_900700415.2). Lineage (NCBI taxonomy): Eukaryota > Metazoa > Chordata > Actinopteri > Clupeiformes > Clupeidae > Clupea > Clupea harengus. The sequence goes on from NW_024879570.1 coordinate 145,021, forward strand.
TATTTGGTCTTGTGATACTCACTCTAGTTTCTCCAGTTTACAGTTGGGATCCCCCAGAAGAGAAGAAAGATGCTTCACTCCTGAGTCTCCTGCTTTATTCCCACTCAGCCACAGATCTCTCATGTGTGAGGGGTTTGATCTCAGTGCTGATGCAAGAGAACTGAAGCCCTCTTCTGTAATACTGCAGTTTGTCAGGCTGTAGAGAGAAAAGGAAACATGTATTTCCTTTTTGACTAAAACATGTGAAAAGGAATGTATGAAGAAATAAATATATTTCATAATATTGTGTGTGTGTTTTTAAGTGTGTATACATGAGTTTGTGTATTTTTATTGTATTTGTATTTGTATTTGAGAAAATAAAAACTATTAGTGTGTAGGTGTGTTTGTGTGTGTGTTTGTAAGTGTGTGTGTAAGTGTGTTTGTAAGTGTGTGTGTGTTTTGTAAGTGTGTGTATTGTAAGTGTGTGTGTGTTTTGGGAAAAGTATATGTGTTTGTCAGTGTGTGGGTGTGTGTGTGTTTGTAAGTTTGTGTAACTGTGTGTGTTTCTGTAATTGTGTATAAGTATGTGTGTTTGTAGGAGTGTGTAAGTGTTTGTGCATGTAAGTGTGTGTGTGAGTGTTTATAAGTAAGTGTGTGTGTGTGTATCTGTAAGCAAATGTGTGTGTGTGTTTGAAAGTGTGTGTATAACTGTGTTTGTAATTGTGTGTGTGTGTAAGTGTGTGTTTGTGTAAGAGTATGAGTGTGTGTGTGTGTGTTTGTAAGTGTGTCTGTGTGTGTGTGTAAGTGTGTGATAAAGATGGGAAAGGAGAGTTTACTGCTGAAGTAACCCTTTACATGTGAAGTTCACAACAGTTCACTGTCACTGTCAAATTCACTGATAGCAACTCTTGTGATTAAGTGTGTCTGTGTATTTGGTCTTCTGACACTCACTTTAGTGTCTCCAGTTTACATTTGGGATCCTCCAGAAGAGAAGAAAGATGCTTCACTCCTGATTCTCCTGCTTTATTCCAACTCAGCCACAACGCTTTCATGTGTGAGGGGTTTGATCTCAGTGCTGATGCAAGAGAACTGAAGCCCTCTTCTGTAATACTGCAGTTTGTCAGGCTGTAGAGAAGAAAAAAAATATAATGTATTTCCTTTTAGACAAAAACATGTGAAAAGGAATGTATGAAGAAAAACATATGTTTTATATTATTGTATGTGTGTTTTTAAGTTTGTATACATGAGTGTGTGTATTTGTGTTTTTCATCTGTGTTTTTGTATATGTGTATGTTTTTAGGTATGTATGCATGTATGTGTGTGTGTAAGTATGTGTGTGTGTGTGTGTGTGTGTGTGTGTGTGTGTGTGTGTGTGTGAAAGTATGTATGTTTGTAAAAGTGTGTGTGTTTGTGTAAGTGTGTGTGTGTGTGTGAAAGTGTGGATGTTTGTAAGAGTGTGTGTGTGTGTGTTTGTAAGTGAGTGTGTCTGTTTGTAAGTGTGTGTGTGTGTGTGTGTATTTTTAAGTGTGTGTGTGTGTGTATAAGAGTGTGTGCTTGTAAGGGTGTGTGTTTGTATAAGAGTGTGTGTGTTTGTAAGGGTGTGTGTGTTTGTGTGTGTATAAGTGTGTGTGTTTGTGTGTATATGTGTGTGTGTGTGTAAGTCTATGTGTGTGTGTGTGTGTGTGTACGTGTAAGTGTGTATATGTGTCCGTGTTTGTATGTGTGTGTGTTTGTGTGTGTAAGTGTATGTGTGTGTGTGTGTATGTGTGTAAGTGTGTGCGTGTGTGTGTAATAAAGATGGGAAAGGAGAGTGATAAGAAGTGTTTACTGCTGAATTAATAGTGACCCTTCATATGTGAGCATGACAGTTCACTGTCACTGTCAAATTCACTGATAGCAACTTAGTGTTTGGTCTTGTGATACTCACACTAGATTCTTTAGTTTACAGTTGGGATCCTCCAGAAGAGAAGAAAGATGATTCACTCCTGAGTCTCCTGCTTTACTCCCTTCTAGCCAAATAACTCTTATATGTGAAGGGTTTGATCTCAGGGCTGATGCAAGAGAACTGAAGCCCTCTTCTGTAATACTGCAGTATGACAGGCTGTAGAAAGAAAAGGAAAAATATTATTTATTATATTATTTAAAATATTAGGAATGTATGAAGAAATAAATATATTTCTTAATATTGTATGTGTCTGTTTTTAAGTTTGTATACATGAGTGTGTGTATTTGTGTTTGCATCTGTGTTTTGTCAGTGTGTGTTTGTCAGTGTGTGTGTATGTGTTTGTAAATGTGTGTGTTTGTAAGTGTTTGTGTGTTTGTAAGTGTGTGTGTGTGCATGTTTGTAAGTAAGTGTGTGTGTGCGTGTTTGTAAGTGTGAGTGTGTACGTGTGTTTGTAAGTGTGAGTCAGTAAGTGTCTTTGTAAGTGTGTGTGTGTTTAGTGATCGACCGATTAATCAGGCTGATATCCGGCATTTTGAGTTTATCGGCATCGGCCGATGCCTGCGTTCAAAATGTCTGCAGACACAGCCTTTTATTGTTGGTGAGCATGTGGTTTGCCGCTGCTAAGAATGTTACATAACATAAACATATTTTGTTCATCGATGGTGCTCATGCCAGTGCAAAGTTTGCCCTCAGTATAGTAACATTAATAGCCAGCTAGCAGAACTTTTCTCAAGTGGGCAAAGCCAGCAGCACCTGATGTCAGCTGAGGCAGAGAATGAAGACAGGATTGATGAACCTCTCCTCTCGTCTCAAGTCAACACTAAGATTTGTTATAAGAAACCCAACGTTAATTACAAAAGGTTGAATTTGCTAATTCGCTAGAGATAGCTTTGATTCAACAAGTCGGCTTATGATAACAGCAGTTCGAAAGCCAGCGTTAACGTTTTCAGCTTACCAACAACATTATGGAGAACGAATGTTATGGGCTTCTAGCCAGGGATGGATTACCGAATGGGCCTACCGGGCCCAGGCCCAGGGGCCCATGAGCTCAGGGGGGCCCTAAGCCAGAGCCTCTGCGTGAAGTCGCTGTTATGTATCTCTTATTTTTGGTTGAAAGAGGTGTATTTTCTTAATTTGCTGTTGGCTTTAATTGAGTGTACTGGCGCTGTGTTAGAAAATTAGCATGTGTGCCGGGGGCATAACTATAGACAATGCAGCCAGTGCGGAGGGTTCGTAGGCAAAGGAGACCCTGCCTTATTACTTTTCTCTGACAGTCAGTGTTAGAGAGTCGTTAGTTTAATGCGACTGTGATCAACAAATAATTTGTTTTATGCTATATATGCCCTCAAATTGGCAAACCTGTCTCTGTCGTGGTTTTCATCATTTTTGGGGGAAAATCGTCAGTAGCAATCTATAACACAATTATATGCTTATCCTACATAAACTATGGAAACTATAAGAAAAACAATTTAATCTTTGTTAATCAATATTTTCTTTGTTATTTTTGTCATACAGTGGGGAAAATAAGTATTTGAACCCCTGCCGATTTCGCAAGTTTGGCCACTTGCAAAGAAATGTGTGATCTATAATTGTATTAGTAGGTGTATTTTAACAGTGAGAAACAGAATATCAACAAAAAAATCCAGAAAACTGCATTTTATAACATTTATGACTTAATTTGCATTTGATGCAGAAAATAAGTATTTGAACCCCTAGCAAAACATGACTTAGTACTTGGTGGAATAACCTATGTTGGCAAGCACAGACGTCAGACTTTTCTTGTAGTTGGTCACCAAGTTTACATACATCTCAAGAGGGATTTTGGTCCACTCCTCTTTGCAGATCCTCACCAAATCCTTAAGGTTGCGTTTTCAATGGGAGGGAATGAGGGAATGAGGTTCAAGCCCAATATTCCACATTACATGGCCCCATCCATAGTCCCCTCGATGCAGTGGAGTCGTCCTGTACCCTTGGCAGAGAAACAGCCCCAAAGCATAATGTTTCCACCTCCATGCTTGACGGTGGGGATGGTGTCATATTCAGCATTCTTCCCCGTCCAAACGCGGAAAGTCGAGTTGATGCCAAAGAGCTTGATTTTGGTCTCATCTGACCACATCCTGTCTCCAAATCCTCCTTAGAATCATTCAAGTGTTCATTGGCAAACTTCAGATGGCCCTGTACATGTGCTTCCTTGAGCAGGGGGACCTTGCGAGTTCTGCAGTACTTCAAACCATTACGGCGTAGTGTGTTGCCAATGGTTTTCTTGGTGACGGTGGTCCCATCTGCCTTGAGATCATTCACAAGCTCCCCCTGTGTAGTTCTGGGGTTATTCTGCACCTTTCGGATGATCACCGATACCGCACAAAGGGATATCTTGCATGGAGCCCCAGACCTAGAGCGATTTACAGTTGTTTGGTGTTGCTTCCATTTACGAATAATCACACCAATAGTTGTCTGCTTCTCACCAAGCTGCTTGCCGATGGTTTTGTAACCCATTCCAGCCTTGTGCAGGTCTACAATCTTATCTCTGACGTCCTTGGTCAACTCTTTGTTCTTGCCCATGGTGATGAGGTTGAAGGTGTGAAGTATGATTCTTTGGACAGGTTTCTTTTATACACATCACCAGTTGAGATCAGGTGTACCTTGTTAGGCCTAATGAGGACTAATCTGTGTGCTTCTTGGGCACATAACTGGTCATTGGGAGCCAGAATTCTTGCTGTTTGCTTGGGGGTTCAAATAGTTATTTTCTGCATCAAATACAAATAAAGTCATAAATGTTATAAAATGCAGTTTTCTGGATTTGTTTGTTGATATTCTATTTCTCACTGTTAAAATACACCTACCATTACAATTATAGATCACACATTTCTTTGCAAGTGGCCAAACTTGCGAAATCGAAAGGGGTTCAAATACTTATTTTCCCCACTGTATATAGATATGCAATGATGATTGCTGGGTAATATGTATCTTGTTGTCCAATGTCAAGTCTCTATTTGATCATGTGACGAGAAAATACGATATAGCTAGTTTACAGAGCATTCACACGGTTCCGTCGGAATGCGTTGATCCGGCAAGGTTTATGCATCCCCATTCACTTTGAATGGGGTGACGTCATCCTTTGGCGAACTGAATTGTGGCTCTGTTGGGTTCCGTTGGGTTTGCGTTTCATGCATTGCTTGCGGCAACAGTTGAAAAATGTTCAACTTTTCGAGAGGCAATGCATGCGTCAGCCAATCAAATTGTAACTGAAAAATACGTCTGATAGGATTTGCGAGGTGTCTGAGTCACCTATCTAATGTTAGCATGCTACTTTTCACAAGGTAAACAGCTTGCTAGTGGCGTGATTGGTTTGTTGACCTGTCAATCTCACTATAACTTCTCTGGTATCAACACAACCCCATGCACCAGACTCCTCCTCCGCCATCCGTTGGATCAACGCATTCCGATGGAACCGTGTGAATGTTAGGCGCAAAATCTGAACGTCAAGACCGACAAGCTGACTGAGCACAGCCAGAGGCACAGCACACCTGCAAGCTGAACTAAGCCTTTCAAACAGAAAAGTGGTGATGCATGATTTGCTTTTTCAATGGACAGGGTAGCAATTCAGCCTCTCCTGCCCCAAGCTGCCCCTCAGGTAGGTCTTAACGAGTTTCAATTTAGAAAAGGATCACTCGGCTGTTGCCCTGTCACATGTAATGTCAGAAACAATAGCAGGGCAGTGCACACCTCAACGAAGGTGGATGTTACGGAGTAGACTTTGACCTGTCTACTTTCCCAATAAAATAGCCGAAGTATCTAATTCGACCCTAAAATCCAACAAATCGTTGGTAAATATATATATATACGCCTAATGTTGTTTGTGTGTGCGTGTGCGTGCATGTTTTGCAAGCGCAGTAATATTTTTTTGCAAAGGGGGGGGGGGGGGGGGGGGGGCTTTGACATATCCAGGCCCAGGGGCCCATGGTTTCATAATCCGTCCATGCTTCTAGCTAACATAATGTTTCTGCACTTGTGTGCATGTCTCTGCCTCTGCGCACGTGTGTGTGTGTGTGTGTGTGTGTGTGTGTGTGTGTTTTTTTTCTGTGCTTTAATACACCAAGCTAACTTGGCAGTGTTTAAAACCCTCTGGGGTCGTCTACGATTGTAAAAGCACTCGTTACGTTATAATAATACTTAATAATATTTATGCAATTTATGTAGTGACTTACTTTATACACTGTCCTGCAGCGATAAAAGCGATACATTTTTGTTTTATGTACTTATTTTATCAACTGTAAAAACAACTCTTTACTGTTTTGGGGAATGAGATCGCTGGCAACAATGTTTCTTTTGTCTAATCGCAAGTTTTGTTATTGGATGGTGCGCAAAGAGCTGAACCACTGACGGTTGCAAAATTGACAAACGTCATTGGAGAGATCTATGCTGCGTCCTGAGCATTTAGAAATCTACTGAAAGATGGAACCAACCTTCAGAGAGTAAATAATGTATCAAGAGTTATCTGAAGTTTATTGAGCTACGTAAAGACATGTTCCTACCTCCGTGCAAACTTTGAGCATTGGAGCATGCGCACATTACCCATAATGAAATGTGTTTTTATTCTGTTCGGTGATTTATTCTATTTGCAAAAATTTTTATTACTGAACAGAAATTGAGGAACAACAAGATCAGCTTGATGGAAGTGATGTGGCTGGCAAAAATGCCGGTTTCCATATTTAAAAAAACATATAAACACACCAAGAAACAAACAAATATGTCAGGTTTTGATATAAATATAATTGCTCTGTTTTTCTGTGTAACAGAAACTTCATGGTTCTAGATATTATTTTATAATTTTTTTTTCATCTGAGGACCTGGTCTACCAATTTGAAGACATATTTATTTCATTTGTAACCCAAACACTGACCTTTTTTTTACAGAGTTTATTTTTTTAATTACTTGTGGACAGTTTTTTAAATTTAGAGTGCAGATCTTCCTAAGCAAACAGAGACATGCAGACAATAACAGTGTTAAATAAATTATAGTTTATGTTATGCAATTTTCTGTGTCATTTGTTATTTTCATTAAATTATTGTATTTTATCAGATGCAAAAAATAAACAAAAAAAACAACATGATATCGGCATTACATAACGGCCATCGGCTGCCCTGTTCTCTAAATATCGTGTGTGTGTGTGTGTATTTTTTTAAGTGTGTGTGTTTGTGTGCGTGTTTGTAAGTGTGTGTTAGTGTTTGTTTTTTAAGTAAATGTGTGTGTGTTTGTAAGTGTGGGTGTGTTTGTAACTGTGTTCAAGTTCAAGTTCAAGTGCTTTATTTGTCACATACATGAACATGCAGTGAAATGTAAAAAAGGGTCTACGCTCCACACTGTGCAAAAAGAAAAATTAAATTAAATAATTAAATAAGGGAACAGTGCTGAATTAAAAAAACTTAGGGCCTCATTTACTAACAGGATTGCGCCTGTTTCAGGCGTAAAATAGCGGGTAAAAACCTAAAACCGTATTTACAAAGGTGGCGCACTTTAGATTACCGCTGCTGGCAGGGTATAAGGGAAAGTGGGTGTTCGTCGCAAAGAGATGGGAGGAGATGCATAAAGTGCGCCTAATTATTTATTATGTGGCACGGTGGCTCAGTTGCTTGCACTGCTTGCACTGCCGCCTCACAGCAAGAAGGTCATGGGTTTGATTCCCGCATGGGGCGCTGTTGGCTCTGGGGGGCAGGTCCTCCCCAGAGTGCACAGTGCTCAGGTGGGCTATCTCCCGGGCCTTTCTGTGTGGAGTTTGCATGTTCTCCCCGTGTTCACAAGGGGTTTCCTCCACTGAGAACCCCAAAAGAAAAAACATGCAAAATAACAGAACACATGTCCATCCCTGACCAAAGATGGACAGTTCACTTCACTTGGTCCCCGGGCGCTACAAGCTGCCCACTGCTCCTGGGGGGTCCTTGAGGAAGGACGGTCCAGGATGGGAAAAATGCAGAAAATAAATTCACCGCCACCTCAGGCCTACCTGCGTGTGTGTCCTGTGTCGCCTCCATATATGCACGTGTGTGTTCCAGGGTGTCGTGTGTGCCATTAAAAACCTGACAAAGGTCTTAATTAGGATTCCTCCGTCAGGAGGAAACCTATTGTTATTGTAGGTATTATTATTCTTCTGCAATAGTTCAAGCAAACCGAACGTCTGAAAATTTCAGTTGCCTCTGCCCTGTCCACGCTACAACTCCAGTTTTCAAATGTATCTGCCTAGGGCAGCATTTTTGAAAAGCATGGTTCTCAGTGTTGGAATGTGCCGTTTTAAAGTAAGGTGTGTGGTGTTGCTGATTGCGCTGCGGTCGCAATGTTAGTAAATGAGGCCCTTAGTGAGTTACTAAATTTGAGGTCAATAGTCTCACTGCCTGTGGGTAAAAACTCCTAAGTCTCTCAGTCCTTGAATTGAGACTACTGAGGCATCTACCCGACGGCATCAGGGTGAAGAGGCTGGCATTGGGGTGTGAGTCATCCATCATGATATTTCTTGCCCTCGACTCCACCCTCTTGTGGTAAATATCATGCATGGTGGGTAGGTACGCTTTGATAGTCCGCTCGGCTGAGCGCACCACCCTCTGTAGGTTGGCCTGGTCTTAAGCGGGATAGCTACCGTACCATCCTGTGAAGACGCTCTCCACAGCTGAAGAGTAGAAGGTCCTCAGGATGGGAGGGGAGACCTTGAACTTCCTAAGCCTCCGGAGGAAGTACAACCGCTGCCTAGATGACTTAGTCAGGTATTGTGTGTGGAGGGTCCTGGTATGGTCCTCAGTGAGATGCACCCCCAGATACTTAAAACTGGGGACTCTCTCCACAGGCTCCCTGCTGATGGTGAGGGGGGTGTACTCGCTGCCCTGCTTCCGCCGGAAGTCCACCAACATTTCCTTGGTCTTGTTGACATTAAGGGCCAGATTGTGGGACTGACCACAGTGCCAGGTCTGCCACTTGGTTCTGGTAGGGCTGCTCATTGTTTTCAGAGATTAGAACCAGCACCACGGTGTCGTCAGCAAATTTGATTATGGAGGAAGAACTTCCGGAGGCTGTGCAGTCATACATATAAATGTTGTAGAGCAGCGGGCTCAGAATACACCCCTGGGGGGAACCTATGTTGAGGGTCAGCGGCCCAGAGGTTACACCACCTCCCACTCTAACCACCTGGGGGTGGTCAGTAAGGACCCAGTTGCACATTTGGGTGTTGATCTCCAGTGACCTCATCTTGACGACCAGGCGGAGGGGGACTATGGTATTGAATGCTGAACTGTAATCAATTAACAGCATTCTCCATTCTGGAGGACCTGAGGAGGATGCGTAGAACGTGAACGAGAACGAGAACGTGACAGGGCAACTTTCGCCAGATACTTTCAACTTACTTGCTAAAAACAACAAACCACACTAGATAACACACATTGCCAAGACCTGGAAAACATATTCACCTTCATTGACAGCTATTTTTACAACGTGGACATCATGAGCCAACCCAACACGAAAAAAAACCAAGCGAGACTCATCTACCGAAACAGACGTTGAGACAACTATCGAGGTCAGTGTACTATCATCCATTAATCCAAACTCTCTATACTCGAACTTCTCCACACAGACCTCAAAGAACTGAAAGCTAGTTTTGAGTTTTCCCAGGCACAAATCGAAACACTCATGCTAGAAAACAACGAACTGAAGGGAACTACTCAAGTAACAAACCTCACTAAAGAAAGCCAAATCATGAAAGAAACAATACTTTGACAATTTGATCTTTTCCGGAATAAGCATGCTAGAAAACATCCCCGATGACCCAGAGAAAGCATTAAAAGATTTCATGTTCGAATCTCTGAAACTGTCCGAAACGACAGTCAAGGAAATCACATTCCATCGCGTACACCGTCTTCCCTCCAAAGACCCAAAAAAGCCTCCGCCAATAATTGCAAAGTTTGAACATTATAAGCACAAAGAACTCCTCAAAAGCAGAGGAAAACAGTTAATCAATTCCCAAAAGAAATCCAAGAACGGCGCAGAATCCTCGTTCCAATAATGAAACAATTCCGTGAGAATGGAAAGCGAGATACATTACAGATTACAGATTATACGTGGACGGAAAGCTTTACCTTGACCGTAACGTCACCACCAGGCTGTAGCTCAGATAACGTATCTGGCTACCTTGTCATCTTCTATCCCCATAATATATCTCCAATCTCTGTATACCCTGCTGTCGTAGCCTAGCTTATGTTATATCTGCTCCTACTGCCTCATTACCTCCCTCTGTATCTCTCTCTGTATTTCTCTACGTCTTTACCTCTATCTTTCTCTCCTCATCTTTCCGTATCATCTATCATTCTCTGTCTCACATTTCCTCTTTATCTCTCATCCTCTCTAACATCACGATCTTTCCCTCTATCTTTCTGTATGCCTATGTGTGTCCTGTCTATGTATGTTCTGTGTTCATACATGTTAAGCGTCATGTCTATCAATGTGCTGTGTTAATACATGTTCAGTGTTTATATGTGTATCTGGTTTATCTATGTTCTGTGTCTGACCAAGCCAGCCCGAAAACCCCATCTCAATGGAATATGTAATACTCTGTGGAAGAATTTGATGAAGCTACTCCATGCTGACCTTATTCGAGATATCTGTGCTATTTATTTTTTAACAAATCATATTTCAAAAACTTTGTCACCTGCATATCCTTGTACATGTCATCCCTGCACTATACGCTTGACTCCTATTTTCTCAATTCCCCTGCCCCCCCCCCATTTCTCAATTCCATGTGCACCTGTGGAACAGCTAGTACACTCACCAGTATATATATACAACTATGCATACACTTAACCTGATAACATGGAATGTACGTGGTTTTCATACCTCCTCTAAGCGAATCAAAATAATCAATCACCTTATGAAATTAAAAGCAGATATTTGCTTCTTACAGGAAACCCATTTAACAGACACAGAGTTACAACATCTCCATTTCAAACAATTTGACAAAATATTCTCATCTACATTTAACAGTAAACAGAGAGGAGTCTCTATACTTATCAACAAAAACATCCTATTCAAACTCAACTCATCCACCACAGACCCAAAAGGACAATTCGTTATAATCAATATCTCAATCAATCACTTAACACTTACTCTTGTGAATGTTTATGGCCCTAACAATGATGACCCAGCTTTTTTCCACAACCTCTTCTCTCTGCTGAACAACTCAAGTAACCTCATTATAGCCGGAGACTTTAATACTGTTCTCATTCCGTCACTTGACCGCTCACATAACCATAGCAACTCACGACTTTGGCACTCATCAGAAATAATTAAACAATACATGATTGACTATGGCCTTAATTCAACATATTTCAGAAAACAATATCCATTTCATTATCATTAGTGATCACGCCCCTGTGTCCCTAAATCTAGCCACCCCATCACAAACCAAACCCTCCGCAAGATGGCGCTTCAACTCCTCACTTTTAGATGACCCTGATCTCACCACTCTGATCAAAAGAGAGTGGGCATCCTTTCTGGAGATTAATGACTCTCCAGAAATATCCCTATCAACTCTTTGGGAAACAGGCAAGGCAGTCATGAAAGGCATAATAATCTCATACTCATCATTCAAGAAAAACAGTTAGAAAAGACAATCTACAGTCAACTATCCCCTCTGAAGAAACACAAATCCAGCTAATACAACTCAAAGCACAATTGGACAGTATCATGACAGGAAATACAGGAAGTGCAGAGTCACTTAAGCACAGGTAATGTGAGTGTTTGTAAAGCATATGGTGACTGCTAATGGGGGACTTAACTTGCTGGCCACTACCAGGGATGCTACTGGTAAGACAATATTTGATGTTATCTGGTAATCTATTGCAAAAGTGTGCTTTAGTGTTTGAGTTTTGTGGTAGTTTACATGCACTGTTGTTGTTTGTGTATTTGATGGAGGGCAGTTTGTGAGTGCTGTATTTTATGTTTGTTTCTTGTAAACCTGAAAAGACGTGTTTGCATTAAAAAGAAGTATTTGAACTCAAATAAAACAAAGAAGAATGAAGAAACCGTCTGAGTCGTTACCATTTTAACCCTGTTGATGGCCAAGGCCTTTTTCAAGTTTGGGCAGAAGTTAAAAAATCCCCTGATAACTTGACAATGATAAATTCCATCTCAGCAACAAAGCAGGCAAATATTTGGCAAACATGTTACAGCATAAAAAAGACAAATCCCTTATCCCATCCATTCTCGATTCCTCAGGCAATGCTACTCAGGACCCGCAAAACATCAACAACATCTTCCGACAATTCTATAGTAGTGTGTATTCAGCCGGTACTGAACCCACCCAATCAGAAATCGACAGTTTTCTAAATAATCTTGACCTCCCCTCATTGCTCTGTCCAAAATTACTCTGTTTTTAATACATATTATTCGATCTCATTATAATCTTATTAATTATTTTAAATTAATTTATTATCTTTTTTTTGGTATATTATCTTATTTTCTGCACTTCATTAGCACTTCTATTACTTTGTATTATTGTTGTTGTGACTGTCTATCCTATGTTAAGCACCTTGAGATTTCTTTGTATTTTAAAGTGTGCTATACAAATAAAATCCATTATTATTATTATTATTATTAACAACAGACCAAGCAAACCATTTAGACCAACCTATCTCTTCTGAAGAACTCACCAAAGCCTTGCACAGCATGCCAAACAATAAATCACCAGGACCAGATGGATTACCAGCAGAGTTTTACAAAAATGTTTGGGATCTCTGCACCACTTTTCCACATCAAAACCACCTCTACTATTCCCACTCACATGATTACTGCTGTCATCACTCTTGTACTAAAACCCAATAAGGACCCAACACACCCCTCTAGCTATCGCCCTCTATCATTAATGAACACTGACCTAAAAATCATCACGAAAACATTAGCCTCCAGGATAGAAACAGTCATCCCTTCACTAATTCACCCAGATCAAACAGGTTTTATTAAGAACAGACACGTATCAGATAACATCCGCAGACTCTTCAATCTCATCAGCATTGCACAAAAACAACAACAGAAAACCATAATTCTATCACTTGACGCAGAGAAAGCATTCGACAAAGTAAATTGGTGTTTTTTATTCACTACACTCAGAAAATTTGGTTTTGGAGAGTCACTCATCCACTGGATAAGAACACTGTATGCCTTACCATAGGCCACAATCGTCACAAACAGGATCACCTCACCAAGCTTTACACTGCACCAAGGAACCAGAAAAGGATGCCCCCTCTCCCCATCCATTTTCACCATTTTCATTGAACCACTTGCTGCAGCTATATGTCAAAACAGTAAAATCAAAGGAATTCATACCAACAACTCACAACACAAAGTCAGCCTGTATGCAGATGATCTTCTATTATACCTACAGACCCCACCCACTTCCCTCAAAGAAATATTCAATATCATTAAAGATTTTTCAAAAATCGCACAGTATACAGTTAACTGGAAAAAGTAAATTATACTACCACTGTTTGGAGACAGTTGGGACTCTGCAGCCCATGACCCCACACTTAACCTCACCACTGGCAACATCAAATACTTAGGGATCACAGTTTCCCCCAGGCTGTCAGAACTCTTCAATCTAAACTATACACCTCTCCTAAATCGCATAGTCAGAAACACCATACCATGCAGGTACTACCAAGCCAGGCAGTTTTAAGGTTAGAGGCCAGTCTAAAAGCAGCATTGCCATCACCCATTGGCAGTAGGATGATTGGATGTTGATTGGGCTGATGTATTTGTCATACATATGAATGGTCTTTCTTCCTATGCATAACAATTAAATGTCACTATCAAATTCACTGATAGCTACTCAGTATTTGGTGTTGTGATACTCACACTAGTTTCTCCAGTTTACAGTTGGGATCCTCCAGAAGAGAAGAAAGATGCTTCACTCCTGAGTCTCCTGCTTTATTCCTACTCAGATGCAGCTCTCTCATGTGTGAGGGGTTTGATGTCAATGCTGATGCAAGAGAACTGAAACCCTCTTCTGTAATACTGCAGTTTGTCAGGCTGTGGAGAGAAAAGGAAAAATAATATTTATTTCCTTATGGACGAAAAAAAAATGTGAAAAGGAATGAATATGTTTTATATTATTGTGTGTGTGTGCTTTTAAGTTTGTATACATGAGTGTGTGTATTTGTGTTTGCATCTGTGTTTTTGTATTTGAGTATGTTTGTACGTATGTGTGTGTGCATGTTTGTAGGTAAGTGTGTGTGTGCGTGCTCGTAAGTGTAAGTGGGTAAGTGTGTTTGTAAGTGTGTGTGTGTTTGTAAGAGTGTGTGTATTTGTAATTGTTTGTGTAAGTGTGTGTGTTTGTAAATGTGTGTAAGTGTGTGTGTGTGTGTATAAGTGTGTGTGTTTGTAAGGGTGTATGTGTGTATAAAATAAATAAATGAACATCTTGTCTCATAAATAAAAAGCCTACATGAATCGACAAGGAATGAACAAAACACGTTTTTGCCTGAAAACAGCCATTGATGACTTTAAACACGAATCTTCCAGAATCTTCCTGGATTTCCGAGTAGCATTTGGCTCACTGCCACACAATATTATGATTGAAGCTCTGTACGAAATCGACCTACCCAAACCCTACATCAATATGATCAAAGACATCTACAGTGGCTCCTTTTTCCAGGTGATCTGCGGAGATCAACTAATTAACCCAATCCAACTAAGAAAAGGGCATCAAAACAGGCTGCACTTGGAGCGCGGTAAACTTTATTCTAAATCACTGGCTCAAATGGTTGTGCCTATGCTCTCCCCCGCACATCATATCACCAAATCCAGTCCAGGCCTATGCAGACGATGTCAAGGTGTCATCTAGAGATGATGGGGTGATTAAAGCCATGCTCTCCCACACGGACGAATTTCTGCGCTGGTCTGGGCTGGAGGTGAAAAACAGCAAGTGCACTGCGTTTTACGAGAGACACAGCGGAGGCAACTGATGGTACCAAGCCAAAGGAGACAGACCACCCTCATTTTCCATCATGGGCAATGAGATTAAAATGTACGTGCGGCACGAAACCTACTGCTACCTTGGATACCGCTTTAACATCGTGGGCAAATGGGAAGAGCAGATACAAGAACTGACTGCAGAGTACTGTTGAAGACTGGAGCTGATCGACTCATGCCCCCTCCAAATAACAATGAAACTGCAAGCCATACGAGAGAGTGCTCTCTCCAAAATCCAGCATCTCTTTGCCAACATCCCTATTCCCAAACGGAGCTAAATGACAGGATTGTAAGCATGGTCATACGCTGGATTGGGCTCAATTCGCAATCAACAAGAGACGTCCTGTTTCACAGGGCAAGAGAAGGAGGACTGGGGGTCCCTAATAAAGAGTGGGTGTATGTTGCCGCCAGAGTATTCAATCTGTTAAGAATGCTTAATAGCCACGACTCAGCCGTGCGTGAGCTTGCCCGAGCCCCACTACATCTGAGAAGAAACAAGGCCCCTCCCTCTACATCTGAGGATGCCAGCTTCCTTGGGTTCAAGAAAAAAAACAATGGACTTGCTGCACTGCAAAACACAGCACTACATTACGACATACACAAAGTTTACAATAAAAGCTTGTGTTCAGGTATTACCAACAAAAGATAAGATAAGATAAACTTGTATTAATCCCATGAGGGAAATCCAGTTGTTATAGCAGCAAGGTAGTAGGAATCAAGTATATACATAAACTTCAAAACAAATTAATACATTAAATAAATAGATAAAATAAATAGATAACATAGTACAACTCCGCTGGCGTAAATTACATAAAAGTTATGTTCAGTTGTAGGGATGAGAATTGACAAGATTTTAACGATTCCGATTCCATAACGATTCTTGCTTTTCGATTCGATTCCTTATTGATTTTCTTATCGATTATTTTTGGGCAAGGAAAAAAAAGAGTACAAACAAGTTAATTTTCGTAAATTTTCTTTTATATAATATTCTCTGACATGTTTACATGTTTTAAATAACCAAAAACAAACCTAAGAATAGGTCAACAAACACTCAAAGTAGGGTCCAGAGACCCATAGCCTAGGGATCCTTTTCCTTTGATGGGGTGCCAGGGGGTCCCAACAAAGAAAAAAAGTATTTGTTTTGACTATAATTCCAACCATAAGTAACAGAGATGACTGATTTGGTATTGGGTTTCATACAATTGTTGTAATAAAACATCTAAACTCAAAGATATCATCAGATGGGGGAGCCTGGAAAATAATCTTATCAAATAGGGATCCCTCACTGGTCTAATTTGTGGCAGTTTAGTGGTCCTTGATATTCCAGAGTTTGAGAACCGCTGAGCTAAATAATATTTGAACATGCTAATTACAGTGCTGTTTTTTTCTAACGTGTATTCACCTTGAACTAAAAATAAAACTGACATAAACAAATAGTGAAAGCTGGTTTACACAATGAAACAAATGGCACTAACACAATAGACTGTTAGAGTTTACCTTTGATATTAACAGATGAAGCGCTAACGTTAGCTGCGCTGCTGTTGCTTAGTTGAGCTTCATAAACGTTATCTTCACTCCGTAGCACTCAAAAACGCGGCATTCCTGCAAAGTTATTGCATGCAGTATGGACAAATGTTCCTAACCCTGTGGTCATCTTTTTGCGTGAAATATTACCACACTTTTGAACACCTCTGCCTAGACGCCATGTTGGCTGCAGTCTAAAAAAAAAAAAAACAGAGCTGCTTGCGTGTGACATACCTAAACGGCAGTTACATCGATACCGGAATAAAAAAAAAATCTAAAAATGAATCAGTTTTTTTATTGTACCTATAGCGGAATCTAAAACATTTTTTTTTTTAAAGTATTGATAGCGGAATCGAAAAGGACTTTGGCTAACGATTCCAAGGAATCGGTCCACTGGGAACCGGTTCTTAACAAGAACCTATTCAGTTGTGTTGGTTGTCGAGTCTGATAGCTACTGGCACAAAGGACTGGCCAAGGCACTTTGTGGTGTGCCAAGGAGGGATCAGTCTGTGGCTGAACATGCTCCCCATCTGCTGTAGCTCATCATAGAGGGGATGGGAGGGGTTCCTCAGGATAGCATCCAGCTTCCTCCTCGTCCTCTCCTCCGCAACTGACTCCAGGTTGTCCAGTTTTATTCCCACCACGGAGCCAGCCTTCCTCACCAGCTTGTTTATTTTGTTTGCATCCCTTATGTTGATGTTACCCCCCAAACACACCACGCAAAAGAAAAGGACACTGGCTACTACAGACTGGTAGAACATTTGCAGCAGCCTATTGCATACTTTAAAGCACCTGAGCCGCCTCAGGAAGAACAAGTTGCTCTGCCCCCTCCTTTAAAGGGCTTCAGTGTTGTCAGTCCAGTCCAGTTTGTTGTTAATATGTACACCCAGGAACTTGTAGTTGTCCACCACCTCCACCTCCTCCCCTCGGATGGTGATAGGAGTCGGGGCCCTCTTTTTGCTCCGCTGGTAGTCCACCACCAGCTCTTTGGTCTTTCTGATGTTGAGCTGGAGGTGATTGGTGTCACACCACCCTACAAAACTCTCCACCAGAGCTCTGTACTCCACCTCGTTGTCGTCCGTGATGCAGCTGACGATGGAGGAGTCATTGGAAATCTTCTGTAGGTGGCATGTACTTGAATTGAAGGTGTAGAGGTGTAGAGGGTGAACAGGAAAGGTGACAGCACAGTTCCTTGGGGGATGCCGGTGCTGCTCACCAGCACACCCGACAGGCTGCCCTGCAGTCTCACGTAATGTGGTCTGCTGGTGAGGTAGTCTGTGATCCAGGCCACCAGGCCATGGTCCACCTGCATCACTGAGAGCTTCTCAGCTAGCCAGGGTGGCTGGATGGTGTTGAAAGCGCTGGAGAAGTCAAAGAACATGACTCTCAAGGTGCTGAGCGGCTTCTCCAGGTGTGTGTAGGCTCTGTAAATGATTGCATCAACCACACCACTGGTGGTGGGGGGAGACAAGGTGGTGAGTGGGGACTCAGGCTGGAGTGGTGGGCTGGGGGCAACGGGAGGCGAGATGTGAGTGGGGACCCCATCTGCCCTGCTGAGCTCATGGGCGTTTGGAGGTCAAACCTGTTGAAAAACTGGTTCATCTCGTTAGCACAAAAGCCAACTTAGCAACATGGTTTCCTTCAAAGCATGAGCCGTTCTGTCTCCTACACCACAACCGACAGAGAGAATCCATCGCGCATATCCTCAATGGCTGCCCTGCCTACAAAGGACTATATATCGCGCGTCTTGACCAAATTGTGGCGCTGGCCATGAAGGAGCTCCGCGATAACACCAACTTCACAACGATCCATACTAACGAGTCAGTAAAAACGTACTGGTTCTCCATTCCCCATGATCAGCGGAACACAATGGAAACTGCCATTAAGCACATCCCAAATACACCAGGGGCCCGTTCGTCGTAGGGTTGAAGTTAAGTTAATCAATTGGCCTTTTAGCCCGTTAAGATTAGCGAGCTGATTGAGAACAGCAAATATCGGTTCGTTAACGGCTGATCCGCATCCAAATCATGTGGTTAATTTCAACCAGGCTAAACTTATCATGGCATTTGCGCATGCACGTCCTACTTCAAAAGGCAGGAAAGATCGATCACCAAAACAATGATTTTCTAACGGTATAATGGTTCTAAACTCAAAGAAAAGGGCTCTTTTTTTCTCCGCTGGCGAGCAGGAGATGAACATGAACGCTTATGAAGAATACAAGACAATAATCATGGCACAATTCAACACCGCCACCGCTGTGAGAGCAAGGTGTGTTGGGATGTTTATAGGGTGATATCTATGTATGAAAACCTGACGGCAAGTGTCAACTGGTAGAGAGGATTCCTCTACCGGTTCGGAACTGCAAGGTTGCTAGTTCGAATCTCCTCTCCTCCTTCCTCGATGTAGTTTTACATTTCCTTGTAAGTCGCTTTGAATAAAAGTGTCTGTTAAATGACTAAATGTATTAACTCTTTGGTGACTGCCCCAAAATTGACCATTTTTAGTGACTTTTTGTAAATCTTGGATATCTCTGCAAATATTGCCTATAACACCATATATTATGATTCATTTTAAAGGGTGATGAATGTAGAATCAATGTAGAATAGATGGAAAAAATATTATCACTCAATTAAAATTATTAAAAAATAATTTATGCTAATTTATGCAGCGATATTTCTGAAATAAAACACAAAATGTAGGTGTAATCTGCTGTGGTTGCCATCATGTTTTAATGACTGCAATTGTGCAAGAGCAAAGTTTTAGTATATACTGTAAGGAATCTTCCTGCCAAATTTGGAGTCAATTTGACAAAATCTTCATCTCCTTTCACGCATCCTATAATCTCCGAAAAAACATATTTTTCCGAAAAAACACAATTTTTCCCCCAAAAAAACATATTTTCATGTATCTTGTTGTAACAACAATTTATTTGCCTAAATAGATATAAAACATGTCACTATAGAACATTTGAACAACATGAACAACATTGAACAACAAATTAGAACAACAATTATTTTATATGCCACATTTAACATATGGTTACTTCAATAAACAAACATGGCAGTCAAGAGTGACTTATTTGTGGTAGTCCTTACTGTGCCAAACTTTAAAACAATTTTTTTCTGCAGTGCAATGAAGGTAGACTTGACAACACTTAGCACTGCAATAAGAAAATACTCTAATTTCCTTCTTTAGGGTCTGATAACAGACTTTGCAGTTCTTTCTCTCTGGGCCAAATGTAGGCATGTGTTCGGTCTCAAAACAATTGGGATCTCTAGATGGAGGCCTGTGTACTGGGGGAGTTCCAAACTCTTCAAGGCCTGCAAGTCCCCTTACCAGCTCTTCTCTAAAATCTAAGAGTGTGTAATTTGTAGGTCTTTTGAGATTGTCTGGGTTTTCAGCACGGTGTAGTTGGAACAGTATGAAGCTGTTTACGACAGCAATGTCAATGCAATGAAAAAACAATGTTTTCCACCACCTCATGCAGCGGCGAAGGACATTGTTGGATGCCAGTCTTTGATCCGACAAGTCAACCCCATTCATGTGTTGATTATATATTTCAATGACCTTTGGCTGCTTGACATTAATGGTGGACCAGGTAGTTCCAACTCTTTCCTTCATGGAAACAATCGTGCAATCATTCGCATTATTTATGGAAGATAAGATGGTTACTGCCTTGTTATCTTTCCATTGGATAGCAAGACAGCAACCATCTCTCTTCCACCTCATGCTTCCCCTAGCCTTTTTCCGTGCCCATTGCTTTCCATTTTTCATAGACAAGGGAAATCCTCGTCTGTTCTCACATGTTGTCCCACAGGCAGGTGTTCCCAGTCCAAATAAATCTTTTATCAGTAAAACTGACGTATAAAAGTTATCAAAAAATAAATGATACCCTTGATTTAGAAGTGGATTGATAAGTCTCATTACAACATCATACCCCAGGCCATTTGGTCCAATAACCTGACCACCATTTTTGCCAGCATATATATCGAAATCGCAAGTGTACCCATTGCAGCTATCAGCAAGAACCCAAGGCTTGATGCCAAATTTAGTCGGTTTGTTTTTTATGTATTGCCTAATTCCTGATCTATGTTTTGATTTCACCATCCTCTCATCAATCGAGATGTTTTGCGTGGGCTGATATAAGGACTGGCACTTTGATTTGAATTGTGCAACAAAATCTGCCACTTTGCGCAATTTGTCACCATCCTTCTCTTGTCCAGGGTCAACAATGTGTATAGATGCCATAAGGGCTTTGAATCTATCCCTTGACATAATTTGACGCGCCCAGAGGCCATGATAAAGTGACTTGGTACTCCAATACCTGTGAAATGAGCTCACCTTTACTAGACCCATGTAAATTAAAAGAGCGATAAGCTTGCCTAGCTCTGCAGGGTTGGTCTCGCTCCAGGCTCCTTGCTGATTGCCATAATAGGGCTTGCCTACCACCAAATTCCAGCCATAATCGTTGGTATATGTACATATGTCATTCATAATCTCAACGGTGAAGAAGAGCCTGAAAAAGTCCAACGCTGTGGTCATTGTTCCACGCAGGGTATGTTTGGGAAAATGGTTTCCTGGTGGGCGGCGTGGAGCAAAGGGAGGCAGAATATTTGTAGTGTCTGGGTCATCGTAGCTTTTATTTACATCAACAGGACCAGGTGCTACACATTTACCTCTGGCCCTATCACTTCTGCTGGTACCCCTTCCTCTACCCCTAGCCCTTCTTCCACGTGGCTGTCCTCTGCCACGTTTTTGCAGAGGTGACCCAAGATAATTTTCCGAATCACTCCCTGAACTTGACTTGTCTTGTGGTGGATATTCACCTTGAACACTGCAATGAAAATTAGCAACATAAAACATGAATGTTGATATATATCAATATTCATGTTTTATGTATTGATCTTTGACAAAGTTGCAATTACTTTGTCTCTTTACTGATCTATTATGATTTGCCATGCAATGATCAAGGTGAATATCATCCACCACATGATAGATATAAGAAGAATGTTTAGGATGAAATATCATAATAAATAGCAAACTACAAAGTTATATACGAGAAATAACAACACAAATGCAAGTATAGAAATATATAATCATTTATTTTGGTTGATCAAGATAAACAAAATAACTATGAGACAGAAGTGATAGCATTGTATGAAAAATAATGTGTATCGCGATCTAAATGCGGGACATATGACACGAACGAATCCATGAATGTAACGTCATTCACGTCAAACGTCAAACACTGGAAACACATAGGTTATCAAGAAAACGTCTTATAACTTCCAATAACCAATTCCAAATAATAATATAATGTTATAACGTTTAGTGTTACTAAAAAGATGTATGTATTGATATATATTGATGGCGCAAAAGATCGGAAATTGTAATGTAAGGATAAACAGCGTGTCGTTTAGGAGTGAACATAGACGCATCTAACCTCAATTCTTGATCATTATCACAATCATTCATTAATAGATGATCAAGTTCTTCCTCTTCTCCACTGCTCATCCCACCAGTGGAACTATCTGCATCTTTGTCCTCTTCATTGTCCGTTTGTAAACATAGATGAACCGCTTGATCGAGCGTGTAGACTTTGCTTGCAAACGCCATGTTGAAAATGAAGCGACGTCAAAAATATTTTTCTATAAAACATCTCTAAACCAATGGTATTTGAGACTGGGTATTCAAATCAAATACTCTTTTGTGATTGGACAACTGTAAACAACATTTTCAGTACCATGGGAACGAAGATTGAGTGAAATAGAACAAGAATGCAACAAAATACGTGACCAGTCATGAGTGACCGAAATTTAAAGGGACCGTCACCAAAGAGTTAATAACAAATGCAATAAATTGAAGAAGTGAAAATAAATTGTCTGTATTTCTCTCTATTCTTATCATGAGTCCACCTTAATCATTTTCTACAATAATGATATGCTATGGTGTACTAATAACACTCAATTATGAGTGCTTTGTTCTCCGCATCACCGACACTACAAAAATGTACCACTTGCAAAAAAGCGCAAGACAGTCAATGTTCGACTGTGGTGTTTGCAATAAATGACTCGAGAAGGTCTTGTAAATTAATTATTCCTTGTCGGCTGAATCAGTAGCACTCATACAAGAACTAATTATGGAATAATGGATCTTGGCGATCGCAAAGAACTCTCTCCCTATGCTAATCTAACTAGATATCTAATATCAGTCCTTGGTCAATGGGATCCCTCCTTTTTCCGGGGATGTGGCAAGCTTATCCAGCTACACTTAAGTTAGCCTGCGCTGGAGCAGGTTAGTGCTAATTGATATGTTACTATGGTGATTTATCAAAAGTTGCTTCTACGAACCAAAAAGAGGGGCGTTTTTTTATCTTAGCCTGAAAATGAGCTCGCTAAACCGCTTAGCGAGCTACGACAAATACCCCCCAGTGCTTGTGATAATTGATGAATACAACAAAGCGATCACAATAATTGAAATTGGTTGCTCTTATGACCCTTACACGGACACCTGCTATGCATCAAAACTGTTAAAATACTAACCCTTAAAGAATGTTTTAAACAACTATGGCAAATCATGTAAAGTCATTGCCCTGATCTTTGGAAGCTTAGGTCATGTGCATAAAATGTGTGTGTGAGGCCTGTATATCTGTAGACCCTGTAAGAAAAGGGCCAAACACTAATTAGTAGCCTCTTCATCTGGAGGCGCAGGTGTCACCTTTACCTTAATGTTCAATATGGACTGAGACTTTCTCTGCAATGTAATACTTCGTCTAAGCCAAATTTGCCATGATATCTACTTATTTTTTATATCCAAATAAAGCAGTAAAATGTGTGTATATGTATTTGTTCGAGTGTGTGTGTGTTTGTAAGTGTGTGTGTGTGTAATAAATATGGAAAAGGAGAGTGATAAGAAATGTTTACTGCTGAATTAATAGTGACCCTTCATATGTGAAGAGCATGAGAGTTCTAGCCTGGGTGCCAGCCGAACTTAGCCCCGCCCACAACATTTGAGGTCGGGAAGTTCGGTCTGGCATTGCTCCGTTGGGGAGAAACTATGCCCGAATCAAATTCTGTTCGTACCAATCAAATTGTCAGGGCGGGCTTTATACGATGATAAACAGATGATCAACAGTGACGTAATCAACCACGTCACCAAAGAGCGCTTAGGTTAAATTAGTTTTCAACAAACATGGCTGCCGCTGGAGAGCTGATTGGCTGATTGGTTGTAGGTCTATCCAATTGAGCGAAGAGGCATTTTTTGTCCTGGTTCGGTTGAAACACTCCCCATAATCACAGCCCAATGGAACAGTATCAGACTCATATTCTGACTAGAATTATGAGTATGACAACGTCAGGCTATGACAGTTCACTATCACTGTCAAATTCACTGATAGCAACTCAGTATTTGGTCTTGTGATACTTACTCTAGTTTATCCAGTTCACAGTTAGGATCCTCCAGAAGAGAAGAAAGATGCTTCACTCCTGAGTCTCCTGCTTTATTCCCACTCAGCCACAGCTCTCTCATGTGTGAGGGGTTTGATCTCAGTGCTGATGCAAGCAAACTGAAGCCTTCCTCTGTAATACTGCAGTTTGAAAGGCTGTAGAGAGAAGGAGAAAAAACATGTTTCATCTGAGTTTACTGTTGGCACTTCCATTAGCACTTAATATTAGTGCTGTCAGTTTAACGCGTTATTAACGGCATTAACGCAAACCCATTTTAAGGCCGTTCATTTTTTTATCGCAAGATTAACGTGATTTTTTTATTTTTTTTTAGATTAACATTCTTTTTGGCCTCGCAAACTGTGTAGTAGGCTAACGTTACGGTTTGAGTGAATGGTGAGCGCGATGCGGCGAAATGGATGATTAAAAGCTTCTGAATGGAAAGTTTACTTTTAAAAGTTGTGTTGTGCAAAAGAAGCTAGCTTCACTGTTATCTGAAAATGTCAACAGGCAGCTGGCTGAAAGCAAAGAAGTAGTAGGCTTACCTTTTATTGGTAACCTAACTGTTACGGTTCATTGTTTCTGAAATAAGAGGCCTGACTGCTATGTTCCCAGCAAACTTGAAAAAAAGAAAATATTAAGCCATGGTTTAACTGCACTATAGGCCGAGTCCTTGTTTATCTGAAATGTGCACTTTATAAAATTTGGCAATGTTGGTTTTCAACAAAATAAAACATTTGCATAAAGCAAGCCAATCCACTTTTCCATGTTGATAAGGGCATTAAAATAAAATAAAATGATGGAAAAAATAAATAAACGAAGGGACATTTAGAATAGATAAAAATGTGCGATTAATCGCGAGTAATTTTGAGTTAACTATGACTAAATGCGATTAAACATTTTAATCGTTTGACAGCACTACTTAATATTGCAGACAGTGACTTAATAGTCACAATTAGAGGACTTGTACGGTGTATTTACATATACACACATAGAGAGAGAGTTTTTTTTATTGACAGACATGTCCCCACTCTGATCTGCATATAAGGTACACACAGTGTTGGGGTAACGAGTTACAATGTAACAGATTACAGTAACGATATTACTATTATGGGTAACGAAGTAAAGTAACGCATTACACTCAAAATATTGGTAACTACACTACTTTACTAGACCTCAGGAACGCGCTTTCCTGCGTTACCCAAGCCATTTTTGCCAGTCCCAAAAGTTCTCTTTTAGTGGCGCGTGCATGCTTCCTGTCTGTGTGCTTGTCTGGGCACCGTTGCCACAGAGACCGATTTGAGTAATTTGAGTGACGTAGCTGCTGGTGCGTAGAAGGAGGGAAGCGGGATATTGCTTTAAATCTTAGCTTGTTTAGACGGGGTCGGTTGGTGAAAAATTGCAGTTGTACAGTGATATTTAGTGTACTAGACAGCGATTTATTTCTGTGTGTACAAACCGTCATGGAACGAACTGAACAAATTCGATTTTGCGACGAGAATTTGTGAGGGTCATACAGTTTTCAAACAACACCGAGACCTATCTCCCTCTTTAAATTGGCGGTTTCCCGCTTATCGCAGCGACGACAGCTGACGACCGAGTTAGGAGATGTTCACGAGAGGTTATGGGTCCTGATAGAGATCATACTTGATCATATCGGTAATGTTTTGCTAATTTTCTCCTTACACCACACGTATCACAGGTAAATCACGAAAGGCTGTTAATAGGTACAACCTCCTGTATCAGCTAATTTTGCGTGTTGGTCTACACAACCAACACGTTTCAGTTGAAATCCAAACAAGTTACCAGTCGTAATCTAGACACCCACCTCTATTGAAATATGAAAGATTGATTGATCAAAGAATTTTCTATCTATAAAGGTTTATAACTGTTTGTCACTTTTTTAATATCTGGTTACGATACAACACTCCAATACCATCAAGTGCACCTGTCGAAAGGCTTTTCAGCCTGGGCAGTATTGTTCTAACTCTAAGGAGGAACAGGCTGTCGGACAAAAGATTCGAGAGACTTTTACTCATGCAATACAATCGCTATTTTGAAGAATAGAGAAAAATTATATACTTCATGGGATAAAGTGCACTTTCTGTTTATTTAGGCAATGATGAAGTGGATTTTCTGTTTATTTAATTGCATTTTCTTTTTCAATTTTTTTCAATTTTTCTTAAACCACTACAATGATTCCTATAACAAGCTGGTTTTGTTCTAAGGAGTTGGCCCCTATTTGGTTTAGTGGGGTCTCATGTTTCCGAAAGCCTGTTTTTGGCCTGTTTTTAATGTGTTACTGCTGATTGACCCACCTGAATGTCGCCACCATACATAGCCTCTTGTTTGTGGATTTTAAAGTGAGGCATATTTGGTCAGACAGTGTGGACAGGGTTAATGTTCGTTAAAGTGAATGGCTGAGTTTTATATGCCATTTTGTTTTACATGTTTACAATTACAATACACTATGTGGAAAGGCTAAGAGATGCCCTTTATTGAAAATTGAAAATAAAGTGATGAAAGGGCCATGATGTTTGTCCATGTATCTTTGCGGTAAATTTGGACATTTGCTTAAAAAAATGGAAAGTAAAGTAACTAGTAGTGAAGTTACTTTTCAAATGCAGTAACAAGTAAAGTAATCTAGTTACCATTTTCAGAAGTAACTAGTAACTTGTAAGTAGCTACTTTTTCTGAGTAACTACCCTAACACTGGGTACACAGTACTGTACTCCACAACATGTGTCCCATCCCCTTCAGAAGTAACAATTAACAATGAAAACATTGTTTGAAAATTAAAATTTTAATCTGATGTAAAGCTTGAAGCAGCTTTAAAAGGGGATAGGGGATGAATTTGTCGCTTTGGAAAAACTCTGGATTCATTGCACATAGAAAGGACCTTTAAGTCGTTCAAAAGACTTAACTAGACTTTCATAGAGAATAACAAAGGATAGGAAACAGAACAAGCTACTGCCGAATTAGGCTAGTTTACATTTGGGATCCTCCAAAAGAGAAGAATGCAGCTAATGTATGTTAATTGAAGAGAATGTAGCAGCATCCACTAACCTCAGTTTC
Source organism: Clupea harengus (assembly GCF_900700415.2). Classification (NCBI taxonomy): domain Eukaryota; kingdom Metazoa; phylum Chordata; class Actinopteri; order Clupeiformes; family Clupeidae; genus Clupea; species Clupea harengus. The sequence goes on from NW_024879570.1 coordinate 171,988, forward strand.
TGCAGTCTGCAGTGGGAATCCTCCAGTAAAGCACACAGCTGAGTCACTCCCAAGGCTTCTGGTATGAGCTTACTCAGATCCAGCTCAGTCATGAGTAAGGGGTTTGAACCCACAGCTGAAGCCACAGCAGCACAGGCTTCCTCAGCAGCACTGCCTTTCAGTAACCTGTACAAATAGAGACAATAAACATATCTGCTGTCTGACACAAAAGGATATCACTGGTGCTTAAATAAAAATAAAACACAAAAACATTACAACTTTTGCCAAGGCAGCCTTTTAGAGAAATAAAAAAAGGCAAACTGAGCATGGGGAAGGAAGCACTGCTACACACTTAAAGTCTATTGGTTTAATAAGTCTGCTTGGCCTGGTGCAGCAGCTTTAAATCTTACAGGCTCAGTTTTCACTACAACAGCTGAGCTCATCCTGTCACTTTCAATATAATGTTCATCTATGGTCATTAGTGATGCCCCTAAGTCAACAGCTTGATAAAATATGAGGTGTGGCTATTAAATAAAAAGTCTAACGCTTTAAGTCGATTGCAAGGAAGTATATTCATTATACTCAGAGAACTCGTATGTCCTAGTGATAACATTGTCATTATTTAATAGCCACACCTCATATGTCCATGTAAGGACTTTGAAACTCTTTGGAAAAAAAACAGCTGTGTAATATATTAGTCTTGATACACATTTACCTGAGATTTTTCAGTTTACACTGCGGGTCCTCCTTTCGGTCTAAAAGCAATTTGACTCCAGATTTCCCTGGATCATTTCCTCTGAGATCCAGCTCTCTGAGATGATTGGGATTTAACCTCAAGGCTGAAGCCAGACTAGCATAGCCTTCCCCTGTGATACTGCAGTCTGAGAGTCTACAGTGATAATAGAGTCATAATTTAGTCAAGGCAAACACAACAAGAAATATCATTTAAAGTTAGACCATTTTTGTAGCCAAATTGAAGGGATCAGCAGTTTACTACATAAGGTATATCGGATGACAGATCATTTTAAAGATTGAAAATAATGCAAACTGAGGTGGTATTCCCACCCAAATTGCAGATCACAGTTCTAAATGCATGGTGCTATGGTCAAGGTCCCATTGTTAATGAACTGAATTAAATTATTTTGAAACATATACTCAGATATAAACATATCTGAATCATCCAGATTTTCCATGAAACAGTTTGTGATCTTGTGGTTTTCTGATACTCTACACATTTTATGTTCATCTAAGCATGTCCAAAATTATTCTTGATATAAGTTTTGTATGACCTTGTGCAGTTCTTTCAGTGAGCTGTTAGAATGGATAGGAACAATCGTTAAGTCTATGTCTTTCTGAAAGCTTATAAGATTTGGAAAAGTGTGTAAGGAATACTTTTTGTCTGTATGTTATAATGGGGATACATATCACTAAAGTATATTTTATCAAAAAATGATATGCTTGTATATAAGTATGTTTGTGTTTTGGGGTGTGTGTATCTGTGTGTGTGTGTTTGTAATTATATTTGTTTGTATGTGTGTGTGTGTGTGTGTGTTTGTGATAAAGATGGAAAAGGAGAGTGATAGCGCCTAGAGACAATTGTATTGTTATGGCGCTATATAAATAAAATTGAATTGAATTGAATTGATAAGAAGTGTTTACTGCTGAATTAATGGTGACCCTTTATATGTGAAGAGTATGACAATTCACTGTCACTGTCAAATTCACTGATATCAACTCAGTATTTGGTCTTGTGCTACTCACTCTAGTTTCTCCAGTTTACAGTTGGGATCCTCCAGAAGAGAAGAAAGATGCTTCACTCTTGAGTCTCCTGCTTTATTCCCACTCAGCTGCAGCTCTCTCATGTGTGAGGGGTTTGATCTCAGTGCTGATGCAAGATAACTGAAGCCTTCATCTGTAATACGGCAGTCTGACAGGCTGTAGAAAGAAAAGAAGAGATATTCATTATTTATTTTGAGACAATAACATGTTACTTTCAAATTCATAATAATTGTTGTACAATAATATTATATTAGTGTGTGTGTCTGTGATGAAGATGGAAAGGGAGAGTGATAAGAAGTGTTTACTGCTGGATTAATAGTGACTCTTTATATCTGAAGAGCTTGAAAATGTACTGTCATTGTCTAATTCACTGATAGCAACTCAGTAATTGGTCTTGTGATACTCACTTTAGTTTCCCCAGTTTAAAGGTGGGATCCTCTAGAAGAGAAGAAAGACGCTTCACTCCTGAGTCTCCTGCTTTATTCCTAATCAGTTGCAGCTCTCTCATGTGTGAGGGGTTTGATCTCAGTGCTGATACAAGAGAACTGAAGCCTTCCTCTGTAATACTGCAGTCTCCCAGGCTGCAGAGAGACGGATAAAAAACATTTTTCATCTCGCTTTACTTTTGGCACTTCCATTAACACTTAATATAACTTAATAGTCACAATTCGAGGACTTTATGGTTTATTTACACACACGCCTAGAATTGACAGACATGTCCCCACTCTGATCAGCATGTAAGGTACACACTACTGTACTTCACAACATGAGTCCCATCCCCTTCAGAAGTAGCAATGAACAACGGAAATGTTTTAATCTAAAAACTGAAATTTTAATCTAATGTAAAGCCTAACACTATAATGTCCGTGCCTGTTTTTCACTCTCTTAGGTAGCCTGCCATGCCTTGATATTTTCGTATATTTCACCTAACTAAAAACATTGAGGCAAAAGTGGCATGCATCATTAAATTCTATAACACCTCAGCAATAATAACATGAGAGTGAAATGACTGTAGTAAAACATTTTTTTTATTTAAATCAAATCCAAACCCTTACAAAAACATACTTTCATAGGTGCTCAGACTTTGTACAAAAAACACATTGTAAAGATTTTGGAGCAAGGCTTTTGAACTCTGAACTTTATAAACATAGGTGTTAGCAATACAAAGATGAGTTTAGCATTCAGAAAGTGTGTGTGGTTTCACTAATACATATTTTTTATTTCAGAGTGACATTTCCCTCTCCAAAACGAATGTCCCTACACAATGCATATTGATGAGTTAGGTGTAAACACACCCGGGACACCTCTGTTAAAGACAATGGCCATTACGTAATGGCATTGGAATGTCTTTGTGGCCCTCTACCCCCCACAGTTTTTCTTGCCACATCATGACACGATAGCGATCACTGAATTACCATGCCGTTATCATATGAATAGCCGTCATAGGAGCTGGAACCTTACTCAGAGACTGAAATGTGCAAGATATTAGTTATATTCTCCTTGTTTATATTTTAGTTTCGAAATAACGGATATTTGAAATGTAGAGGGTTCAAGGCTTGGTGTGTTATTTTTATGTGTCTACGACAAAAACTGGCAGAGCTTTAAAAGCAATTCCCCATAAAGTAGCTTTAGAACGGGGTAGGGGTGAATCTGTCAAAAAGGATTCAATGCACATATAAAGCACCTTTAAGTCGTTCAAAAGATTTAACTAGACTCCCATAGAGAATAACAAAGGATAGGAAACAGAACAAGCTACTGCCAAATTAGGCCAGATTACATTTGGGATCCTCCAAAAGAGAATAATTCAGCTAATGTATGTTAATTGAAGAGAATTTAGCAGCATCCACTAACCTCAGTTTCTGCAGTCTGCAGTGGGAATCCTCCAGTAAAGCACACAGCTGAGTCACTCCCAAGGCTTCTGGTATGCGCTCACTCAGATCCAGCTCAGTCATGAGTAAGGGGTTTGAACCCACAGCTGAAGCCACAGCAGCACAGGCTTCCTCAGCAGCACTCCCCTTCAGGAACCTGTACAAATAGAGACAATAAACATATCTGTTGTCTGACACAAAAGGTCAAAACTGGTGCTTAAATAAAAATTAAAAAAACACAAAAACATTACAAGTTATGCCAAGGCAGCTGTCATGGTAAAAAGTGACTGGGTGCCAAAAAGAACCCGGGTGATGTAATATTGGCTTTCGAACGACTCTTGAGTGACAGTTGCTATACCAACGTTAGCATTACATCACCCAGGCTCTTTTTGGAAGTCAGACTAACCTCAATAACGCGATTTACCCCAAATTATCTCGCATTATACTTCGCTACCTGAGACCAGCTTGCCTGTATTTTACCTGCAATAAACCAAGCAAAACAACCATGTGCTTGATGTTTGACAGTTGTTGACTCACAAGTTTGTTTTAGTGTCAAAGTAAGTCAATTTCAACCGGTTTCGCCGCTAGCATCTCGTTAGCGATTAGCAATTCCTCCATTACCTGGGGCACATTATTTTGCTTAGTGTATAGCTAGCAAGCTCATATGAACTCTCCCAAGTCTTTCTAAATAGGCCTATATCAACAAATAATGGTAGATCTTAAATTATTTAAGATGTTAGCAAATTAACTGGCTGGCTTGCTAAAAAGGTAAATGAACAAGCACCGTATATTATTTAAGATGTTAGCAAATAAACTGGCTGGCTTGCTAAAAAGGTAGATGAACAAGCACCGTATAGTATTTAAGATGTTAGCAAATTAACTTGCTGGCTTGTTTAAAAGGTAGATGAACAAGCACCATATATGATTTAAGATGTTATTAAATTAACTGGCTAGCTTGCTTAAAAGGTATATGAACAAGCACCGTACCGTATACTATTTAAGATGTGAGCAAATTAACTGTCTGGCCTGCTAAAAAGGTAGATGAACAAGCACCGTATATTATTTAAGATGTTAGCAAATTAACTGGCTGGCTTGCTAAAGCGGTAGATAAACAAGCACCGTATATCAGTATATTTTCTCCTTTTTATAAAAACGAATTTCTACTCTAAACAATTTAAATTGAAATGCAAATGATGATGTAAACGGCTAAAATGGAACACTTTATTTACCGGGTAAAAATTTGTTTAGCCACAACATATAGCGATTCAAAAAGTAGTATTGACTGCAAATGTTGATGTACAGGATACCGGCAGGTGTAGCTAAAACGGAATACTTAATAGTTTTAGGCACAATATTAAGTGACTAACAAGTAGCTAATGGCTTTCGAACGACTCTTGAGACTGACCGAAAAGTGCCCGTGTTACGTAGTGTCCGAGTTACGTAATGCTAGCGTTGGTATAGCAACACTCAAGAGTCGTTCGAAAGCCAATATTACATGACCTTTTTGGCACCCTTTCACTTTTTGCCATGACACAGCCTTTTAGCACTGCTTCCCACTTGACCATCTTGGACAATGACATCTTGGACCCCCTTTTTGACTTTTTTTGACTCACACACCTCCGATACAGCCTCAACCACCTTACCAATCCCCTGATCGCCTGCACCTGCCTCCGTCACATTCACATTCACCCGATTACACGATCACCTGCACCCATCACCCACACTATATATACTCACTTCCCTGACGGACCTCATATCACTACAACCTAACAAACCTGAAGAGTACGGCTCCAGACCAGCTGATTTCCACATCAACAAACCTCCATTTCGTGACTCCCAGGTTGTTCTGTTCCTTTGTTCCCTCTCGCGCCCCTCCCGCTTCGGACCAATGATTTCCAATGGTTTTCCTAAAGCCTCAATTCCACCTCTCCCAGGTCGTTCTGATTTCTTGTTTTCTGTTCAGTTCTCTCTCGCGCCCCTGCACCCTATATTTTCGTGCATCACTCCGGCCTCACTCGATCGTTTGTTTTCTCTGTAGTTTAAATATTATCTTCTGTGCTTTTCCTGTTTTCGACTTTCAGATCTTTTGTGCTTTAGAAACCTGTTTTTCTTTGTTTTGCCCTTGTTATCTCCCTGTTCCCTTGCCTTGGCTCTCCAACTTTGTGTCTCCTGAAGTCCGTGACCGAGGGTCCGAACAAAGAGATGGAAGCCAAAGCTGCTCCTCCACCTGTCACCTCATTTCAAGTCATCGGGGAGGAAGGCCACTGTAGCTGGATTTCACCTCCAGGCTCCACTATCTCCTCTTCGTTTTCAAGCTCACCCGAAGACAAATTGATTCTCATGTGCTCCCTTGCCCTGAGGAGATCCCCGCATCTATATCCCTCCGAGAGGTCCAAAGTGGTATATGTCATCCTCTTCCTCCAGGGTAAGGTGCTGTAGTGGGCGGCATCGTTGTGGATTCGATAATGATTCTTCAACACCTTCACAATCCACCTCTCATAGGTTTGGGCTGTCTGCTGGTGACTGTCCAGGAGAATTTCCACTGACTCCGCCAACATCTCCTAGATTAGCTATTTTGTAGCCACCCCGTTGCAGCGCCCACTCCTGCGGCGACGGCCGCAGCAGCTCCTGCTCCTACCGTTGCTGCTCCGGCCGCCACTGCCACTCCTGTGGGTGATGCTCCAGCCGTTCCTGCGGATCTTACTCCTGCAGCCGCCGCTGCTGATCCTACAGCCACAGCTGTTCCTGCCGCCGCAGCTGATCCTGCAGTTATATTGGCCCAGGCTGGTAAAACAGTCCAATTCAAAGTGGTTTGCGCACACTAACAGATCTTTGCCAATTCTTGCTGGGACATTGCCTTCAAATATGAAATCAATCCATTTAGCTCTTGTGTCTTCTGAGGCTGGGGTACGATGTAGGGATTTGTGCTGATCTGTGCAGCCGACCACGGAGCATCTTATGTACTGAATTCGCTTCATGCTACTAGCTAGCTTATCGAAGCCTATCCGAGGCTTAAAAGAATACAATGGCGTGTGTTCGCAAATGTAGTATCTATGGGTGGGTCGAGTGGGGTGGGGGGGGGTCTTTTATATAACTACTTCTCCTCACACAGGATTAGATACAGCTTTAAAAAAAACGAATTCCAGCGGGAGACATACATTGTTACTAAACAAGGGAAAAAGGCATCATGGTAACTGTAGTTATTTCAAGCACACACAGCACACAGTTTGAACTCTGACCACATAGCATTATCAATAAAAGAAAAGCATTAACCAAATAAACAATTTTCCATGGTCATTAGTGATACTAGTGGTCATTAGTATACACTTCCATCGCTTTGAGTGGGCGTGGCATAGCTTGTGGAAATAGCATAACAGACTGGGATAGCAAGCTAGCCAGCTAGTAGGCTATCTAGTCACTTGTCTTTATATCAAAACTGTCATTATGTTAAAGTAAGCCCAGGATTAAATATCTAACATACCAGGAACAACAACAACCCCTCACAAGGCCATCCAAGCTTTTCTTTTTAGCAAGTTAAACAACCAAACGACGCCTTAGTCCTGCAATTATTCAAACCGTAAGACAACATCAAACAATCTGATTGGCCACTGCTGGCGAAATTCGCTCCTCATTTGCATAAAAACTTTCCCCAACTTTTTTCACTTCGCTCAAATCGCTCGTCTACGTCACAATCGCTTGCCTCCCAACAGAAATGAATGGGATTTAGAATATCCCTTCCGTCGAGTCGCTGGCATGTGTTTGGGGTGTCAATCAACAGCTTGATAAAATATGAGCTGTGGCTATTAAATAATTAGACTAATTATTGAAGTGAACTGCAATGAAGAAGACCCATTTTACTCATAGAACTCGTATATACTCGTAATAACAGTGTTATTATTTAATAGCCACACCTTCTGCAAAACAGAAACACAGATGTGTGATATTCTTGGTCTTGATGTACATTTACCTGAGATTTTTCAGTTTACACTGCAGGTCCTCCTTAAGGTCTAAAAGCAGTTTGACTCCTGATTCCCCCGGGTCATTTCCTCTGAGATCCAGCTCTCTGAGATGATTGGGATTTAACCTCAAGGCTGACACCAGACTAGTATAGCCCTCCTCTGTGATACTGCACTTTGAGAGTCTAAAGTGATAATATAGTCATAATTTAGTCAAGGCAAACATAACAAGACATTTACAGTGCATTTAAAGCACATGGCCAAATTCAAGGCATCAATTCCATGAGGCAAGACAAAGAAAAAGACAAGACATATAAGGATATTTAAAGGAAGACCATTTTTGTAGCAAAATTGAAGGGATCGGCAGTTTAATAGGTAAGGTATATTGGATGGCAGAGCATTTGAAATACTGAAAATAATGCACATTGAGGTGGTATTACCGCCCAAAATGCAGTTTAAAGTTCTAAAGGCATTGTGCTTTGGTCAAGGTCCCATTGTTAATTAACTAATAATAATAATAATAATAATAATGTATTTTATTTGTAATGCACTCTTCATTCAAAAGAATCTCAGAGTGCCAACTGAATTAAATTATTTTGAAACAGTTACTCAGATATAAACATGTCTGAGTCATCCAAATTTTCCATGAAACAGTTTGCGATCTTGTGGTTTTCTGATAATCTAAACATTTTATTTTCATCTGAGTGTTTGTCTCAAAATATGCTTCATATAAGTTTAGAATGACAGTACAGTGAGCTGTCAGCATTGTAAGGAAAAGTTTTTAAGTCCATGTATTTTATACGATTTGGAAAAACTGTAAGAATTACTGTTTGTCTGTCTGTAATAATAGGGATACTTTTCTCTAAAGTATATTCAAGAAATGGTATATTAGTATGTATGTAAGTGTGTGTGTTTGTGTGTGTGGGTGCATTTGTGTTTGTATCTGTGTGTTTGTAAGTGTGTGTGTGTATTCATTTGTGTATGTGTACTGAACTGTACTGCAGTCTCCCAGGCTGTACAGAAAAAATGACAAATATTCTCTCCCCCTTTTGACAAAGAAATAATAATAAAAAAAAATGTATTGTATGTAAATGTTAAAAAATGTGTTTGTTTGTTTGTTTGTTAGTTAGTTTGTTTGTGTGTGTGTGTGTGTGTGTGTGTGTGTGTGTGTGTGTGTGTGTGTGTGTATGTGTATGTTGTGTGAATATGTGAATATGTGTGTGAACATGTGAACGTTTGTGTGTGCGTGATAAAGATAGGAAGGGACAGTTATAAGACGTGTTTACTGCTGAATAAATAGTAACCCTTTACATATTGAAGAGCGTGACAATTCACTGTCACTGATAGCAACTCAGTATTTGGTCTTGTGATACTCACTCTAGTTTTTCCAGTTTACAGTTGGGATCCTCCAGAAGAGAAGAAAGATGCTTCACTCCTGAGTCTCCTGCTTTATTCCCACTCAGCTGCAGCTCTCTCATGTGTGAAGGGTTTGATCTCAGTGCTGATGCAAGAGCTCTGAAGCCTTCCTCTGTAATACTGCACTTTGACAGGCTGTAAAGAAAAAAGAAAAAATATTCTCTTTTTTCTTTTTAGACAAAACATTTAAAACAATAAATACATGTAAATGTATGTAAAAAATAAAATAAAACATTACTTGTGAGTTTGTGAGTGTGAAGTGTGTTTGTATGTACGTATGTGTGTTTGTGTGTGTGTTTACAATTCATAGGAATATAGGCTTATGCATTATGCTTTCCCTTGAGATGCACAATGTCACCGTATATGACATCAGGCTGGATTTTTTAAACGAATATTTCTCTAAAATGTATTCGATTTCGTTCATTATTTCTGTATCAGTCTTTCAGGTACGGTAGTTTATTATAAATTGTGATTATATTAGGGTTTAAAATCGAGATAAGCCACAAAATGTAATCATTTTTAATCATCATTTATGTCACAAGCTGGGACATTTTCTGGCCTCTAGGCACCGCCAAGGACTCTGTTTGTTTTTGTTGGCCATGTGCCTCAGTCTTGACCTCTCACCTTTCGGTTTTACTTCATCTCTCTGCTGAGGCTAGGAACTCGTCAAACTACTCTTCAACTCAAGTAAGTAACCACAATGTTTTCTTTTCAAAAAGTGCGTAATCTTAAACAAATATCAGATCACAAAGAAGCTGGCTGGCCATGGCAGGGTGACGGCTCTTTGGGTGACCTCCATTTGAGGTTGGCTAGATCCTGACCAGTGTTGTGGACAGGATGGTGTCTGGTGTGATGGAGCGGTATCGCCAGGCAGCTGTTACACCCCCAGTCCTGCTATACATGGACTGTGGCTGCTGTGTGAGTGAGACTAGATTTTTCAGAGTGGCCACAACTCCACGTACGGATGGACATCTGGCACTGTCTGCACCACCGATGCTCTACCCCACCTTCATGGGCTGCCTGTCTGCATGCAGCTTTGAGCGCGATGCAGGGGACCTTGCTCTGTTGTGGCAGATGACAAGGGAGCAGCTCAGGCAGGAGGGTGTGCCAGCCCTTACGGATGTTCTGGTGGACAGGAGCTCAGCCAGTACTGCCGCAGAAGGACGTGCGGCGTGGAGACCACCATCAGCCTTATTGAGCTTGGAGCATATTTGGCTTGTGCAGAAATGCCACATAGAGTGCATCCACGACATGCCAGGTGTGATTCTGTACACTGCGGTAGGCACCACCACCACCAAGGGGTTGTCATCCTGACCAGGTACCGCTGTACCAGAGGGTCCACATCCGTGGAATCTTTCCACTGCCAGGCTGTTGTCTTTCTTATGTATTATTTAAAATCATTTGCAGGTTTTTATGAACATGAACATAGCCTCTCTGGCTACTGCATCCTTCCAGCCTGCTCCCTCCTCCCTGGCTGTTGCTTCTTCCTTCCTGGCTGCTGCTCCCTCCTCCCTGTCTGTTTACACCATGCAGTCAGGTGTCCCAGCCTCTCCTGATGGGTCTGGGGTATATCAATTCATAATTATGTGTAAGGAAATAAAATCACTGTATTTGCGTTTTGTCCCACATCTCTGTTTTCAAAATGCGTCACTCATCTGTTTTTTTTTTCTCTGGTTATGGATGACTCTGGCGTGCCAGACATGGACCGAGTTGATGGCTTGGCAGAGTATCTGGTGGAGCTGAGGTACCAGCCCTCTCTGGCCCACACCAACCAGCAGGTGAGGAACATGTATTGTCTTGCTACTTTGCCCTGTCATACACATTCACACTTGCATATGTTTTTGTCTTTTCTCACAGGCTGCTGTGTTCTTTCTGCTTAGGTGAGCAACATTGTTTCTCTTTGGCAGAACCTGCTGGACTATGACTAGCAGAGGGTGGTGTTTGCTGCCACACACCAGAGCAGGCTGGACACAGGGAGATTCAGGTCTCTAAAGAAGAGGAACAAGGTATGCACTCACCACCACTGCTGCGCATTCTGGCCAATGGGTCTGTTATGCAGCAGACTACCCTGCAGCTGGTGGATGTGAGCCACACCACCCTGGTGCAGTGGCATAACAAGAGGGTGAAGAGGCAGGACAACGCGGTGGTGATGCAGGGACTGGACCTGCCCAGACGCTTGTCTGTGGCGACTGACCCTCTTCTCCATGCTAATGTGCGCCCCCGTCTGCACCACCCCAGCCAGGCCCAGTTTACCAGTACCACCTGCCCAGCAGAACCATGGGCCAGGCACAGATGGAGAGGAAGGAGTTGTTTGCAGTCGCAACACTTCGGCAGCTATTCCCTGCTCCACTCTTGGGCACTCAGCTGGTGATGGTGGATCCAGTAGCCTCACAGGTGCCTGTGCTGGCTGCTCCTCCACAGGCTCTGTGTGTCAGCCTCTCCTCTGCCCCTCCTGCTCCTGCTTCAGTCTGGATACTGTCTCACAAAGTACTGCACAACACTTGCAAGAAATGCGGGCAGCTCAGGACAGTGGAGACTGGACACGGCCAGTACAAGGGCATTGTAAACTGGCCCTCTGTAGAGGCTGTTCCCAAGGAGCAGTGGTTGGAGGATATTAAAAAAAGAAATAATTTCCCCCCCCTGTCACATACATGACCCTGACACAGACTGCAGGAAGGTGGGAGTTTATTGAAACCAGTCACAGCCAGGGGACAGGGGAAAAAACAAGGACCAAACACAAAAGCAAAATGGAATGAAAGCTCAGAAGTTCTACTAGTGAGAGAGTGCACAAAAAAAATCAAAGTTCAAAAACTATGACAAACTAAAGTTAGGGGATAACTGAGAACAAACTAAAAACCGAACGACCTGGGAGTCATGGAAAAATCGCTGGTATACACAAACTGAACGGCGCGGGACTAGACTAGGAAAAAACAACATGGAAGTCGTGGAGACCACTGGCGTGGCAGCAAAGTTCGGGGATCTGGAACTTGTGTCGGCGAGGAAACATTGATGGTAGAACCGACAAGGGAGTGAGGAGTTGAAGTAAGATGAGTGCCATATGTGTGGGATCAGTAATCATGTGATTTTGAGGCAGGTGCAGTAAAGTTGAAGTAAAAAAGGGGGGCATGGATTCAGCGCAGACGTGACCCATCAACTTTAAAAATAGTTCAGTTGTGGAGGGCCCCCACCCCCTTAACAGACTATTATTCCCCAGCTTGTGTGTCAATAGTGGCCCTTTACATGTGAAAAACAGTTCACTGTCACTGTCAAATTCACTGATAGCTACTCAGTATTTGGTCTTGTGATACTCACCCTAGTGTCTCCAGTTTACAGTTGGGATCCTCCAGAAGAGAGGAAAGATGCTTCACTCCTGAGTCTCCTGCTTTATTCTTAATCAGTTGCAGCTCTCTCATGTGGGAGGGGTTTGAGGTCAGTACGGATACAAGAGCTTTGAAGCCTTCATCTGTAATACTGCAGTTTGACAGGCTGTAAATAAAAAAGGAAAAATATTCTCTCTTTCCTTTTAGACAAAACATTTCAAAACAATAAATAAATGTATGTAAAAAGAAAAGAAAAAAATGCTTGTGTGCTTCTGTAATACTGCAGTTTGACAGCCTGTAGAGAGAAAAGGAAAACATTTGTTTTTCCTTTTCGACCAAAAAAAATGAAATGGAATAAAAAAGAAAATGAAATAAAATATGTATTTATTTACAGGTGCATCTAAAAAAATTAGCATCATTCATATTTCCCCGTAATTTGATTAAAAAAGTGACACCTTCATATATTCTAGAATCATTACATATAAAGTAGCATGTTTCAAGCCTTTTTGTTTTAATTCCACAGACTACAGCTCATGGAAATCAACCTGAGATGTCAACCTGAGAAGAGCTCTAATCAGCTAATTAACTAAAAATACAAAAAAGTATGTTCATTTATGCACTCAATACTTGGTCGGGGCTTCTTTTGCACAAATAACTGAAACAATGTGGTGTGACAGGGAGGCAATCAGCCTGTGGCACTGCTGAGGTGTCATGGAAGCCCAGGTTGCTTTGATAGCGGCCTTTAGCTAATCTGTATTGTCAGGTCTGGTGGATCAGTTGGCTGGTCAATCAAGCACAGTAATACCATGGGCAGAAAACCAGGAAAAGGAAATCAGCATCTCCATAAAGCTTGTCAGTAGATGGAAGCATAAAGACTTTGACTCTGGACCTGATCAAACACAGTGGACCAACACCATCAGATTACATGGCACCTGCACATCATCACTGACTGTGGAAACTTCACGCTGGACTTCAAGCAACTTGGACTCTGTGCCTCTTAACTCTTCCTCCAGACTCTGGGACCTTGATTTACAGATAAAATGCAAAATTTCCACTGAGCAACTGTCCGGTTCTTTTTATCCTTTGCTCAGGTAAGACGCTTCTGATGTTGTCTTTGGTTCAGAGACACTAGGAATTCGACACTTGTAGCCTATTTTTCTGTGCGTGGTGGCTCTTGATGCACTGACCAGCCACAGTCCACTCCTTGTGAAGCTCTCCCAAGTTCTTGAATCGGCTTTGCTTGAGAATCCTCTCAAGAATCCCCTCAAGGCGTTGTTGCAATTCTAGATTGTGCATCGCATCCATTGGACTAAACTTAGATTATCTAAATGGTTTTCTGATGTAGACCCATTATGTGATCGATGTAAGTGCAACCCAGCATCACATACTCACATGTTCTGGTCTTGCCCAAAGCTAGACCATTATTGGTCACCCATCTTTGACACAATGTCAGGCTTTCTGGGGCAACCAATGTCGCCATGCCCATTAATTGGGTTATTTGGGGCTACACCTGAGCATCTGGGTCTAACTAGGGCACTATCAAATAGCATCACTTTCCTCACGCTCCTGGCCAGGTGGCTGGTTTTGATCAAATGGAAGGACTGCAAACCCCCAACATTCACACATTGGGTCAAGGATGCACTTTACTTTCTCAAACTTGAAAAAATAAGACACTCTTTGAAAGGATCAGCAAATAACTATAATAAAATATGGGGACCTTTTCTGGATTATGTCAAGACATACATCACATTATCCCTAGATTAAGTCAAGACATATAGTATATTCCACAGCATAAGGTTGCGATTGGTTTACCATAAAGAAATAACAGTTTTTATTCAGTGGTCACCTCCCTCCCTTTAATTTGAATTTTTGGTTTGTTTTTTCTTTTTTACTTTTTGTCTATTGTACTTTTATTGTATCAGTTACTACCTTCAATGTAAACAAATCCCAGATATGTTCATGTCCATACTGAACTGAAATAAAAATTAAAATAATCATCAAAAAACTAAATAAATAAATAAAAAAAGAATCCCCTCAAGGCTGCGGCCATCCCTTTCCATGAATATGCTTTGATACAGCACTCTGCGAACAGCTATAACTTTCTGTGGCTTACCCTCCTCATGGAGGGTGTCAATGAGTGTCTTTCTGGACAACTTTCAAGTCAGCAGTCTTCCCCATGATGTTGTTGTGTGTACTGAACCAGACTAGAACACTGAAGGCTCATGAAACCTTTGTAGGTATTTTTAGTTGATTAGCTGATAAGGCTCTTCTCAGGTTGACATTTCTGTATTTTAAATTCTTTATTCTAATATTTTGAGGTACTGGATTTTTGATTTCCATGAGCTGTAAGCTGTGATCATCAACATTGAAACAAAAAGGCTTGAAACATGCCACTTTATGTGAAATGATTCTAGAATTTATGAAGGTGCCACTTTTTAAATAAAATTACGGATTTGTTTTTACTTTTCCACGATATTTTTTTTTAGATGCACCTGTATACATATATAGTGGCATCACGATGGGCCAGCTAGAAGAGGGGTGTGGTGTTCCCGTGGAGGTCTGGCTGCAACACCACAAGATGGCTGCCATTTGCACTACATCTCCCAGAATGCAGCAGGACCCAACCAGGTGTAGGTGCTAAAGGCACCTGATGGAAGGAGCATTTAAGACAGGTGGTGCCTGTTGTGTGGGAGAGAGCCACGAGAGAGAACCGACAGAGAACCGACAGCACCGAGAGCACCTGACGTGCGTGTGAAGTGTTTGTTGAAGCGCTTGCTGAAGCCGCAACTCGGAAGGGGGAAGGATAGCCCCAAGCCGGAAAGGACCTGGACGGACTAACTGAGAACCGACAAGGAAAGTAACCTGAAGTTTATGTTTATTGTAAAACCAATTAAATATTGTTCAATATTAAATATAGAATTATCAATATCTCACTAATATAGGGTGAATAAAAAGTAATATGCAAACAAATTATGTGATTTCCAATAATAAAAATGCACTTAAGTATCCAGTAAGTAATGTACACCTACATTTCTGCTTATGCTGGGAACCAGGAACCTTGGTCAACTTTTTTCTCATATCAATGCATATAATAATAGAAGCATAAGTATTTAAAAAAATATGTACAACAACTTTTAAAAAAAGTGGAGGATTAGGATTAGGTAGGATTTTTTTTTCCCACATTTTCCCTTTTTTTCTCTTAAACCCCCCCCTAAACAGACTATAGTTCCCCAGCTTGTGTGTTCATAGTGGCCCTTCACATGTGAAGAGCATGACAGTTCACTGTCACTGTCAAATTCACTGATAGCAACTCAGTATTTGGTCTTGTGATATTCACCCTAGATTCTTTAGTTTACAGTTGGGATCCTCCAGAAGAGAAGAAAGATGCTTCACTCCTGAGTCTCCTGCTTTATTCCCACTCAGCCACAACTCTCTCATGTATGAGGGGTTTGATCTCAGTGCTGATGCAAGAGAACTGAAGCCCTTTTCTGTAATACTGCAGTTTGACAGGCTGTAGAAAGAAAAGGAAAAAAAATGTTTAGACGAAAAAATATGAAAAGAAATACATACTCTATATATATATATATTAAGTGTGTGTGTAAGTTATTGTGTGTGTTTTTGAAGTGTGTGTGTGTAAGTGCAAAGGTCGGCACGAAACCACAACATAAACATTGGAGGCAGACGACAAAAGGTTTTCTTACAAAAGTAACGCGTATTTATTTAGTCCATACAATTCATAACACAAAACGACGTGTTTAGGGGGTAATACGTCTGTACGCTGAGTGCCAGATCGATAGGGAGAGAGACAGGTGTCCACTGGTCCTTTATCCCCCCCACCTCCCCCGGTGTGGATAATCAGGCAATCAATCAATCGTGGCTGTGACGTTGTGTGTGTGTTTGTGTGTGTAAGTATGTTTGTGGGTGTGTGTTTGTGTAAGTGTTTGTGAGTGTGTGTGTGTGGGAGGAGTATTTGTGTGTAAGTTTGTGTGTTTTTAAGTGTGTGTGCGTAAATATGTGTGTATGTGTGATAACGATGGAAAAGAAGAGTGATAAGAATAGTATACTGCTCAATTAATAGTGACCCTTTAGATATGAAGATCATGAATGTTCACTATCACTGTCAAATTCACTGATAGCTAGGGATGAGAATTGATAAGATTTTAACGATTCCGATTCCATAACGATTTTTGCTTATCGATTCGATTCCTTATCGATTCTGTTATCGATTCTTTTTGGGCAAGGAAAAAAAAAGAGTACAAACGGGTTTCTTAACATTCAATTTCTTTTATATAATATTCTCTGAATAGATGATGCACTGCATATACAGTATGTATGTATACATTTACATGTTTTAAATAACCAAAAACAAACCTAAGAATATGTCAACAAACTCTCAAAGTAGGGTCCAGAGACCCATCGTCTAGGGATCCTTTTCCTTGATGGGGTGCTAGGGGGTCCCAACAAAGTAAAAAAGTATTTGTTTTGACTATAATTCCAACCATAAGTGATGATTTGGTAATAGGTTTCATACAATTTTTTTAATAAAACATCTAAACTCAAAAATCTCATCAGATGGGGGAGCCTGGAAAATAATCTTATATATACTTGATATACCAGAGTTTGAGAACCGCTGTGCTAAATAATATTTGAACTTGCCAATTACAGTGCTGTTTTTTTTTTCTCCTTGAACTAACAATACAACTGACATAAACAAATAGTGAAAGCTGGTTTACATAATGAAACCAATGGCACTAACACAATAGACTGTTAGAGTTAACCTTCGATATTTACAGATGAAGCGCTAACGTTAGCCGCGCTGCTGTTGCTTGGTTGAGATTCCAATGAGATTCCAATGAGATTCATTAAAGTTATTGTCACTCCGTAGCGCTCAAAAACGTGACATTCCTGCAAAGTTATTGCATGCAGTATGGAGAAATGTTTCGGGGTAATGGTATTTTTTTCCCCCTTTGACAAAAGAGACGTTTTGCAAGCATTGCAAGTGGCCCTGTGGTCATCACTTACATGATACTGGAATATAAAAAAATATATATAAAAATAAGATATCGGAATCGGGAAAAAAATCGAAAAATTTATATTTTTTATTTTTTATTTTTTTTTAAATATCGATAGCGGAATCGAAAAGGATTTTGGCTAACGATTCCAAGGAATCGGTCCACTGGGAACCGGTTCTTAACCAGAACCGGTTCTCGATTCCCATCCGTACTGATAGCACCTCATTATTTGGTCTTGTGATACTCACTCTAGTTTCACCAGTTTACAGTTGGGATCCTCCAGAAGAGAAGAAATATGCTTCACTCCTGAGTGTCCTGCTTTATTCCCAGTCAGCCACAGCTCTTTCATGTGTGAGGGGTTTGATCTCAGTGCTGATGCAAGGGAACTGAAGCCCTCTTCTGTAATACTGCAGTTTGACAGACTGTAGAGAGAAAAGGAAAAAATGTGTTTTCCTTTTAGACAAAAAATATGAACAGAAATAATAATAATACAAATTAAAAAATGAATTTGTCTGTGTGTTTGTGTGTGTGTGTGATAAAGATGGAAAAGGAGAGTGATAAGAAGTGTTTACTGCTGTACGAATATTAACCCTTTACATGTGAAAAGCATGACAGTTCACTGTCACTGTCAAATTCACTGATAGCAACTCAATATTTGGTCTTGTGACACTCACCGTAGCTTCTCCAGTTTACAGTTGGGATCCTCCAGAAGAGAAGAAAGTTGTTTCACTCCTGAGTCCCCTGATTTATTCCTATTCAGCCTCAGCTCTCTAATGTATGAGGGGTTTGATCTCAGTGCTGATGCAAGAGAACTGAAGCCCTCTTCTGTAATACTGCAGTTTGCCAGGCTGTAGAGAGGAAAGGAAAACATAATTTATATAACTAACCACTGCAGCTCACTAAGGAGCAGTAGCTTGGCTTGCTACTTACTGGTAGACGAACCGATTCATCAATCACTCGATGACTTCTCTTCATGGTGTTCAGGGGTTTAGAAAGTGTAGCTTTTTTTTGCATGTGACTGTTATACTGTACTGTAATATTCAATTCAATTTTATTTATATAGCGCCATAACAATACAATTGTCTCTAGGCGCTTTACAGAGCCCAGAGCCTGAACCCCCTTAGTGCAAGCACAATGGCAACACGGGCAAGAAAAAACTCCCTGTTAGTCAGGAAGGAACCTTAAGCAGAACCACGGCACATAAGGGGGACCCATCTGCTTGAGGTCCGCCGGATGGAGATAGGAAGGGGGGATGGGGGGAGGAATGTGTGGCAGAAGGGGATGGGAAAAAACAGGTGTTGTACATATCCTGCATTTGGTAGGTGTACATAATATATATACAGACATCCGGTGGTAAATACATGATACAAAGAAGACCAGTTTAGTGGGTATACACTGTGCTCAAAGGTTTACTGTTACAGGGGTAAGGGGAGTAGGAGCAGAGAAACATGTTGATGGTGGCAATATTATATATTGTATATAAATGCTAGCATAGGGTATGAGGTAGAGTAAGTGTACGGCAGTGCGGTGACGGTGGGTGCAATTGGCCGAGGGTTTCTACGGGTAGACCGGGTGGAGAGACTACAGCAGCGTCCCATAGCGAAGATAGTCTGGATTAGGAGAGAAAGAAAAAGAACAGAGTGAGTGGGTAGAGTTTGGCTGTCCATATGCGTAGTTGAGGAGTAGTGGGGGTGAGGAGCAATGTTTCCACTTCCATCAGCAATTGGAACATGCTACAAGGGAGAGAGAACATTTTTGTTAGTAGACATTTATTTCAGAAACAGATAAGGAGATACCTTTGGGTAGTAGATTTACAGTAAGCAATATGGCCATTTTATCAGTATTATTATAAGCATTAGCAATGTGATATGAGAGGAGAGAGAGAGAGGGAGAGAGGCTGCCTGGCTAGGTGTAAGGGATTTACATTGGTTTAATTTTGTCTCACACTAGCATCTGTTTACCTATCTACCAAGTGGTCCATGGAAAGCATCACAGGATTGAGAGAACTAAGAGGTGCGCCACCGGGTCTGGCAAGACAGCCTCCCTGCCATGTCTGGCATTGTCTCTCTCACCCGCTCAGCCCCCAGGCCCACCTAGCAAGACAGGGGCAGAGCGGCTGTGTATCTATTTTTAAAAAAGTCAACCAATGGGTTTCTGATGTTCTTATTTGTCCCTTAAGGGTTGGCCTAGATTCTAGGTGTGTTTAGGCTTTGTGACCTTTAAGTACACCTTTCTAAAGTGCCCTCAATGTAGGTTTTGGTTTAATTTTGTCTCACACTAGCATCTGTTTACCTATCTACCAAGTGGCCCTATGGAAAAGCATCACAGGAGTGAGAGATGAGAGGCGCACCACCAGAATAGGCAGGGCAACCTCCAGGCCGGGATTTGCCTTGTTGTCTCTCCCCCCTGCTCAGCCCCTAGGCCCACCCAAGACGATCAGGGACAGAGCGGGTGTGTACCCTACGTGTGTATGTGCTACGTATTTTGAGTTAAGGTTAGGCTTGGTTGACGCAATTACTTATGGCTATAGGATGCACTGAAGAGGAATGTCTTTAGTCTTGATTTGAATATCGGTAGGGTGTCTGCATCTCGAATGGAGGCAGGGAGATTGTTCCAGAGGAGGGGGCTCGGTAGCTAAAGGCTCTGCCTCCTATTGTGGTTTTTGATATTCTTGGAATTACGAGAAGGCCTGCACTCTGGGAACGGAGCGGCCTTTGAGGGCAATAGGGGACAACTAATTCCTTAAAGTAGTTTGGAGCCAGGTCGTTTAGGGCTTTATATGTTAGCAGGAGTACTTTGAAATCAATTCTACTTTTGACAGGGAGCCAATGCAGAGAGGCAAGTACAGGTGAGATGTGCTCATATTTTTTAGTTCTGGTGAGTGTACAGGCAGTAGCGTTCTGTATAAGTTGGAGGCTCTTTATTGAGTTGATGCTGCATCCGGACAGAAGAGCATTGCAGTAATCTAGTCGTGAAGTAATAAATGCGTGGATTAGTTTTTCTGCATCTTGGAGGGATAGGACTTTTCTAATTTTGGCAATATTGCGTAAATGAAAAAATGATGTCTTTGAGATCTGTTTTATGTGTGAGTCAAGTAGGAGGTCTTGGTTGATAGTTACACCAAGGTTTTTGATGCTAGTATTGGGTGTTGGAAAGCCATCGAGTGTGGGTAGATGGCTAGATAGTGTTGTTCTCAATTGATTGGGGCCTATAAGCATAACCTCAGTTTTATCAAAGTTGAGGAGCAGGAAGTTGTTAGTCATCCAAGATTTTACATCTTGCAGGCAAGTTTCTATCTTGGGTAGATGTACTGTATAATTTCATCAGGTTTCATGGATAGGTAGAATTGGGTGTCATCAGCATATTTCAGGCTGTAAGGCAACAAAGGGTGGACATTTTGAAACTGTGTGTAGACTTTAGCCGACCACTGTAGGCTATATGTCCCTGTGTCCTTTTTAAGATTGTACTCTTGTATTTTTCCCAATAAAATATTTCACTTTATTTCGTCAACGCTGTGTTGTGTGTTTTTGCCATTGATATGTTTAACATCTTAACATCTGAGGTCATTTTTGGAGACTTTGCTGCAGGAGTGTCTACTAATGGTATGTCCCTGAGTAACGGGCCATTTATAAATGTTTATAAAGTATAGATAGTGCCCGCTTTAGATCAAGCCCTGCAAAACACTTTACTAATGATTAATAAATAGTTTCTAAAGACCTATGTTAAGCGTCAACTGAGGTATTGCTACATGTGCTAACATTTATGAATTCACTCTTGAATTAGACAATAGCTAATGCATGATACAGGTTATTCATAATGACCCATAAATGGTGAGTAGACCATTATCACCTACGTTATACATTATCTTACAAATCATTAGTACATCATTTATAACTGGTTGATTTGTCATTTCTAAAGGATTTATTAAATATGAGCAGACCATTATCATATACCTTATAAACAATCTTATAAACCATTCGAAAATTATTTGAAACATGTTCTTAAATACATTACTACTCATTTATAAATAGTGAACTAACGTTTATAAATGCTGTAATAATGACTTGTAAATGATGAACAGACTATGAACAAATGCTTCATTACCGACATTCATAACATTTTATTCAGTCTTACTGATGGTCCTCTTGTAATACCAAGAGGTGCACTATGGTTGTGGAGAAGTAAAGCCTATTTTGCAAAATTGTTGTTGTCCTGGTAATCTTTTGTTTGGAATGAGGGTAAGGTTATTTAGAGGACCATTTCTCAGTGGTTTTGTTCTTTAATTAATGTTTGTTCATGAATTACTTATTCTTCAACAAATCACTCAATTTTAATAATAAAGAGGGAAATTTGCAACTTTCACTTGCTTCCGCAATTTCCTCGCAACAAACACCTAAAAAACACAGCAACTTTCATCGGAATTGTTTGGAAAATCTCCAGCGAAATCGGGAATTTAAGGCCGCAACTATCTCAAAAATGGCCTGCAAAATCCTTTCCATGAGAAAAGCATGTGAATTCACTGATAGCAACTCAGTATTAGGTCTTGTGATACTCACTCAAGTTTTTCCAGTTTGCAGTTGGGATCCTCCAGAAGAGAAGAAAGATGCTTCACTCCTGAGTGTCCTGCTTCATTCCTACTCAGCTGCAGCTCTCTCATGTGTGAAGCATTTGATCTCAGTGCTGATGCAAGAGAACTGAAGCCTTCCTCTGTAATACTGCAGTATGACAGGCTGTAGAGAGGAAAAAACATATTTAATCTCAGTTTACTGTTAGCATATCCATTTATAATAACACTTAGACAACACTAACCACAGTAGACAATGACTTAATAGTCATCATTTCAGGAGTTTTTTGGTGTAAATATACGTATATATGACACTAAACATTTTATTTCCATCTAAGCATTTGTATTTGCTTATCTGTACTTGATATTAGTTTGGTAAACTGAGAAAACTGAGACAAAATTTGAAAAAGTGTATAAGAAATTCTGTCTGTCTGTCTGTAATAATGGATACATTTTATCAAGAAATGAAAATGTACAAGTTATCCCACAAAACTCATTACTAGGGAATATTGAATAATCTGAAAGTCTTACTTGAGTGTTTCCAGTGCACAGTTTGGGTTCTCCAGTCCGTTAGAGAGTTCTTGGACCCCAATATCTCCAATACTGTTGTCACTGAGATCCACATTTTTCATCTTTGAAGACGCTTTGCTGAGGATACATGCCAGTGATGTACAGCTCCTTTCAGTGAGCCTACAGCTATTGAGCCTTAAGGGGAACAGCCACCAGTGATGATAAACTCAATGAAAAGGACACTGCTGCTGTATGTATATTAGTGTTGTGCTTCTAAACCAATAAAACAATCAGACAAAATGTTTCTTCACATATCAAAATGGATACTCTCTTAATCAAGGGAGGAGTTGTGAACAACTGCGAGCTCAAGACGTAAGGTTGTCAGGGCAACATTAATAGGAAAACTTGATAAAATGCCCATTTCATTCAAACTTAGTCACATTATACCCTATGCCAATAGTGAGATAATCCACCCCCTCTAGAAAATCAATTCTTTATTTGCATTAGAATATTTTATATGTATTACAAGTGTTTCCAGTCAGAGTGTATTATTCGAAAAGTCAAATTGTACATTCAAAAGTTGGATGGAAACACAGCTAGAGTCATTACCTCCTCCCATCCTGAGAATACACATTGCCATCATACTTACTGAGCCTTTTGAGATTCCTCCACTACTGGTTGTAGCCTTAGAAGACATTCATCAGATCTGATGTACTTCTTCAAGTCAAACACATCCAGCTTCTGTTCTGATGTCAGCAGCACAAACACAAAAGCTGACCACTGGGCAGGTGAGAGTTCAGCTTCAGAAAGTGTCCCAGCACTCAGCAACCTCTGGACTTCTTCCACTAAGGAGTGATCATTGAGTTCATTCAGACAGTAGAAGAGGTTGATGACCCTTTCTGATGAAGGAACCTCCCTGATCTTTTCCTTAATGTAACTGATTGTTTCTTCATTGCCCATCTTATTTTGTCCTCTCTGTAGTAGGCCATGCAGGAGAGTCTGGGTAGACTCCAGAGAGAGGCCAAGAAGGAAACGGAGGAATAGGTCAAAGCGTCCATCTTCATGCTCCAAAGTTTTGTCCACAGCACTCTTGTGTAAGGTGATCATGTATTTGTGCACTGATCTCATTTTCGGAAGCTTAAAGACTTTTCTGAGGGCTTGCTTTGGAGAAATGAGGTCTTTCCTTTTCATTATTAACATCAGAAGCACATACAAAGCTGCAAGATACTCCTGGACACTTAAATGCACGAAGCAGAACACCTTTCCTTGATAAAGCCCTGATTCTTCTCGAAAGATCTGGGAGCAGATGCCAGAGCATACTGCTGCCTCTCTGACATCAATGCCACACTCTTTTAGGTCTTCTTCATAAAAAATCAGATTACCCTTCTCTAACTGTTCATATGCCAACTTTCCAAGACCAAGGATAACTTTCTGGTTCCACTGTGGATCAAGGTCATGCTCATTTTCAAACTTTAGGCTCCTCTGTTTAGTTTGAAAAATGAGGAAATAGGTATACATCTCTGTCAAAGTCTTTGGAATCTGTCCACCTCCTGAAGAGCCAAGAATTACTCCAAGAACAGTAGCAGCAATCCAGCAGAACACTGGTATGTGGCACATAATGTGGAGACTCCTTGATAATTTGACGTGAGAGATGACTCTGCTGGCAAGATTCTGATCACTGATCCTCTTCCTGAAGTACTCCTCCTTCTGTTGGTCATTGAACCCTTGTACCTCTGTGACCCGGTCAACAAACTCAGGCGGGATTTGATTGGCTGCTGCTGGTCGAGAGGTAATCCAAAGTAAAGCAGAGGGGAGCAGGTTACCCTTGATGACATTTGTCAGGAGAACGTCCAATGAGGTAATCTCTGTCACATCAGTCAAACTTTCATTTTTCTGAAAGTCTAGTTGGAGTCGACATTCATCCAGACCATCCAAGATGAACAACACTTTGTTCTTCCCTTGGCCAAGAAAGGTTAAGTGCTTTATTTCTGTGAAAAAGTGGTGGAGGAGATTCATCAAAGAGTGTTGTTCTGTTTTCATGAGGTTGAGCTCCCTAAAAAGAAGTGGAAATATAAAGTGAATATCTTTGTTTTCTTTCCCCTCTGCCCAGTCCAGGATGAACTTCTGAACTGAGACAGTTTTACCAATACCAGCAACTCCTTTTGTGACAACACTTCTGATTGGTTTGACTTGGCCGGGTAAGAGTTTAAAGATGTCACTGCATTTGATTGATTTCTCCTGTCCATCTGCTCTCATGGATCTTGACTCAATCTGTCTGACTTCATGCTCTTCATTTACTTTTCCACTTCCTCCCTCTGTGATGTAGACCTCTGTGTAGATCTTTTCTAGAAGATCAGAGCTTCCTTGCTTGGGTATTCCTTCGAAAACACTCTGGTACTTGCTCTTGAGATTTCTTTTGAGCTCAGTCTGACAAACTATGTCCATCTCATCTATTTCAAAAAATCAAAATAAAACATAATAATGTTTTGCAAGCCACTGACACTGAGGACAAACAATAGCTGTTTTTTGTAATCTAGCTAATTGATACAAATGTAAATAAAGGAAGAATTCTTACTTTCTCGCAGTTTGTCAGCGAGATCTTGCTGCTCCATATTGCTAAGGAAGTGCAGTGCCATATTCAGAGCCGCTTCTCTGGCATCATTCTCTTCATCTTTACTCTCAATGTTTTCTTGGTAATCTGGACTCAGCATCCTCTTGAATCTCTTCAGCTCATTCTTCACAAAGGTGATGATCTTCTTCTCTAACACCTTAAATACAAATATCTGGCACTAATACACTACTTACATTTATCTTAACCCTAAACCTGGTACATGTAATTACATAGCAATGTTCTGTTACTTAATGATTCTCAGTATGACATATTATGTTACACTGCATTCATTAGTGTCATTACAATATTAAAAGGCCACTCTGAAAAAGTGAGACAGCATATAATAACAGAATGCAAGGTAGCTAACCATCCACACACATTATTATGGTATACGCGTATATATGATTATCATCGTCGCTTGTATTGGATTTGTTGTGTTTTAAGAGCACTGTAGAAACATGGTGCAGAATGAACTATGTATAGGGTAGAGATGTAAACTACAGTTGCATCTAAAGTACAACATGCTAGCTGGACCCTGGGAGAGAGTAATGAGATTAAAAAACTACCACATGACCAGTGCAGAACATTTAGACAGACAGTGGAGCCTTATGTAACCCATAACCATCTGTTAAGAATGTTGCAGAACATTAAAAACGAACAAAGGAATGGAAAAAAGGACTGAGCCCTGGGACAGAGGGTGGAGCCTAAGACCATATTTAAAAAAAAAATACTGCTCAGTGAATTTTCCCATTGGATCAATTCATATAACATTATCTTAATGCTTGTCTATCCAAAATATGAATTATTAACTCACTGCAGCTCAGTTTATCCCTTATATGTATTTGTTGTACATGAACTGTATCCTCTTTTCCTGGTAAAGCACTGATTCTTCTCTAAAGATCTGGGTGCAACTGCCAATGTGTACTGCTTCTCTGACATCAATGCCAGTCAGGTCTTCTCAATGAAATATCAGACTGCCGCTCTCTAAGTGATCATAGGCCAACCTCCCAAGAGCAAGGATAATGTAACCATCGCTGGCTGTCCTCATGAATGCAGTTTTCTCCATTCCTGTGAACTAAAAACTACGCACCTAAACATCCACTGCAGGCTGAAACACCCTCCCTAATAGATTGCAAATGTTTACAGAGGATATAAAAGAGGTAAGTATTAATACACATTTTCTAGGATTATTTTTTTTATCCATCAAACGAATAGAATATAGTGAAGACAACTCCGCTCTGGCCACGCCCCGTTTGTCAAATTCAACACACACACCTCTGCACACTGACAGCCTCAATCACCATTCCAATCCCCTATCGCCTGCACCTCAGTCACTTCATTCACATCTCTTGATCCCTAATCACGTACACCTGACACTCCCCTACTTATACTCCTCACTTCCCTCACTTCCCTGTTTGGCCTCTTCATGCTACGGACTAAGATACGTCCTCAGACAGCCGGCTTCCGAGACCTTCGACATTCCCAGGATTCCACCTCCTGGTCATTTGCTCCAGCGATGTCCACATCCCCTCTAGCTTTCACCCTAAGTGCCGTGATTACGACTAGGTTTCAATGACTTCAGCACCCCTGCGCTTCAGCACCCCTGCGTGCTAGTTTTCCCTAGTTCGAGTATAGTTTGTTTTATTCCAGAGGTTGATTGAGTGTGTTTGTTTGTTTAATCCCTAGTATAGATAGTTACATTCCAGTTTGTTTCTTAAACCAGAGATTCTGATGTTTTTATCCTCCTGCAGATTTGTGCACTGGGGCCTCCTGCCTCTCTTTATCTCCTGGTTACCACCAGTTTGCACTGTTCTGTGAAGGGTGTGGTGCACACCTTGGTAAGATATATTCAGTTTGCCAATTTCTTGCATGTTATAACTTTAATTTCTCAAAACAATCGTTTTTTGTGAATGTTCATGACTGTTGTCATTAAGTGTCATTCGGTCAATTATGTCATTTTTCTAATTTATGTAACTATTATGTAACTATAAGTACATTTGTTAGTAATTCCATACTTTTGAGTGGTGGTGTATATTACTAAATGTGAACATATACTCCATAGCAGCACTACATTAAATGTCTGTGTCAAACCTGGAATATGTGCTTCAGATCCCCATGTTCACTCTGGTCACTGACAGCATCTGGTTTACATTCCTCCATTTTGCCTCTGGGGATGGGAAATCAAAGAGAGGAGTATTGTCTTTAACTAGGGAGCTAACCTTTAAACATCAACAAAACCACAGTTTACCCTGATAAAAACTACCCAGCTTGCTAAGTAATGTACTTTGGGGATATATTTGGAAACACTGTGCTGTAAAAGCTGGTCTTGCAGTTCCAAAGGGAGTCATGCCTATATCAGAAACCTAGTGAATAGGCTGAGATGCTTATGAGATCTCTCATGATGGATGAGTCTATTGCATTTTAATTAGCACCCATGAGTATGCCAATGAGCCTTTTAGAATTCTCCAAGAGTTTCTTTGTTTCTTGACCAAATATGTGGTAGTGACGCTCTGAATTCATTATTTGCTGACATCTTGATATGAGCAGGGACAGCATACCTTTTTAAGCATATCCTTGACATGAGACTGTTTCATGGACTTGCCTTGATGCTTCTGCAACATCTTCTTTTTGGAAGTCGATGGGGTGATCTTTTGACCGGTCACTCTTCATGGATACACAAGTGGGTGCAGGTGATGGAGGTCTCTCCCGACGGACGTGTCTATCAGAAAAATACCACCCATGATTTACTACAGAGGCATTTACACCCAAATCTGACTGACTATTCTTCAAAAGGGGAAGCTGGAAGGGGAGTGTTAGTTTGTAAATTAAATACAGTTACAAAGCATTTATAGAAAGACTCTTGACCAAATATCTGGTTGTGGCACTCTAAATTCACTCTTTGTTGACTTCCTGACATCCCCTTCCTAGCATACCCTTGACATGAGTCTGTTTCATGGACTTACCTTGATCCATGAAAATTCTCTATGAGTTTCTAGGCCAAATATGTGGTAGTGATGCTCTAAATTAATTATTTTCTGACATACTGCTGTGAGCAAGGACAGTATACCTTTTTAAGCATACCCTTGACATGAGCCTGTTTCATGGACTTGCCTTGATGCATCTGGAACATCTTCATTTTGGAAGTCGATGGGGTGATCTTTTGACCGGTCACTCTTCATTGACACACAAGTGGGCACAGGTGATGGAGTTCTCTCCCGACGGACGTGTCTATCACACAAAATATCACCTATGATTTACTACAGAGGCATTTACACACAAATCTGACTGACTGTTCTTCAAAAGATGAAGCTGGAAGGGGAGTGTTGGTATTTCAATTAACAAAATATCAATGGAAAGCATAACTGGAATTTTAATATTTAAATCCAGCCATTAAACTGAACTGGCCAGTTTTAATAATGCTGCTATGAAAAGCAATAGCATGTGAAATTTAGTTTCTCTTCTCACTACTGTACATACAGTACACACTGTTGAGTAAAGCAATCATGGAAGTGCATCAACTTGACAAAAAATCTAACACAAAACTGGTAGGAATGATTTATTGCGAGAGATAATTGTGGTAAACCTGATTTTGTTCAGCGGCTGAGTAGTGTGACTAATTGAGAATTTAGAATGATTATCCATGTTTGTGCTTGTGTTCATTTGTTCGAACTCATTACAACTATATAGTGTGTGTGCCTACGTTCAGTTTTTCACCAATGGTGTTGGACAGTGCTGACATTTAACAGTTTTTAGCGTGAAAGAGTAAGCTATTAGTCCACTATATAGCACAATAGCCACAGAAACACACAAACATATTGGCTTTATTTAACATCAAACATAATTCAGATGATGCATTACCTCTGTCCCTCTGGAGTGTCTCCCAACATTTCGTTGACTCGTTTTTCCATTGATCAACTGCTCTTCATCTACACACAACTGGTGACAGTAGAAACGAGAAATAAGAACTAAATACATCTAAAAACACATTACCTTTCACACAAATAAATACACTAGCTATCCTAATTTCAGGGTTTACCACTGTCTCCAATTTAGCATTTCCTTAGCCTACCTTTTTGCAAAGACCTAGGGCTACACCTATTTTAACTATCGATCTGATTAATCCACATGACCATTTAATGAAGAGAAAGCTTATAGTTAGCCTATATTTGCAATCGAGATTCATATTGCTACTGGCTACATGACAGTATTCATCTTGTGTAGGCATACGCTTAGGTCAAAGAATTGTATGAGGAGATTAATTAACCATAGGCTATACTGCAGGTAGCCGCTTATATATATATCAAAACTGAGGGGTTTTGAAAGTAGTGTGGCTGGACTAACTATCAAAAGATAAGTCCAAAAACGTACCTTTTAGTTCACACCATGCTTCATGTTTAGGAAATATGGCTAGACTTGCAATGTTTATTCATAAGTTTTATAAATATAAATAGAATACATATTAATACAAATCTAAATTGCTATTCTACGACCACACACTATCATCCAGAATAGTCATAAAATAATATAATCAGCTATAATCATAAACTAAGTTGATACAAATTAAACTGGGCAGCCAGCAGGACACTTCAAATTATTTTGTCCAAGGCAGACAGTCTCTCTCACTTTGTATACCCCTCCCTCTCTTTATTTATTAATGATACATCGTTAAAAGAGATTAATACATTTTTTCTGGACATTATCTAGAAAAATAAACCTCACAAACTTAAGAAGGAGGTGCTCTCTGATTGCAAAGCCCAGGGAGGTTTAGATTTATTGGACTTCACAGGAACGGTTTATTCATTTAGAGTTGGCTGGATCAGGAGATGTCTTATACATCCCAAGTCCTTATGGTTTTTTATCCCCAATCATTTATTTAACCAGATTGGTGGTCTTTCTTTTGTTTTAAAATGTAACTATGCCCCTACCAAATGACCTGTCATGTTGTCTAAATTTCTTCTGGCATGGAAACTGTTTCATTCCCAACTTCTCACCTCATAAAACACTCATTTGGAACAATGCAGATATTACAGTGAAATATAAATCCCTGTTTTTCTCTAGATGGTTTGAGAATGGTATTTATAATATTATTTCTTTGTTTGATAGATCTGGCACTATACTAACATATGAACCATTTCTGTCACGCCATGGCTTCCCAGTCCCATTTAGGGAATTTAACTCAGTCACTAAAGCTATCCCTAAGGGGTTAATCCAACTTATCAAAAGTAACCTTTCTTTTGGTATGGACAATGCAAAACAACATAAACTTCTTTTGAATGGGATTGATGTGATAGACAGAAAGTGTGATAATAAACATATTCGCCAGATCTTTCAATTCAGAAAAAGAATAACATAGAGGGAAATTCTACTGGGGATCTTTGATTCAGGACATTAACTGGCAAAAAGGTTGGCTGTAACCCAGTAAATACTGTATCACAAGCTATATCCAGGGAATGTCAATATAGCTAAATATACTGACATAAGCTCTGCTTGTTCCTTTTGTGACAACACAGATAAAACAAAGTTACATCTCTTTTTTGAGTTTGAAAAGACAAAAACGTTTCTCAATGACTTAAATAATCATCTTTTTATTCTTCATAAGCGTTCATGTTCATCTCCTACTCGCCAGCGGAGAAAAAAAGAGCCCTTTTCTTTGAGTTTAGAACAATTATACCGTTAGAAAATCATGGTTTTGGTGATCGACCTTTCCTGCCTTTTGAAGTAGGACGTGCACGCGCAAATGCCATGATAACTTTAGCCTGCTTGAAATTAACCACATGATTAGGATGCGGGTCAGCCGTTAACGAACCGATATTTGCTGTTCTCAATCAGCTCGCTAATCTTAACGGGCTAAAAGGCCAATTGATTAACTTAGCTTCAACTCTACGACGAACGTACCCCTGAGCAACCGCCCCTGCTGCCCACACATGTTTACTTTTAAGTAATCTACTATTGGCTAAGCCTGGGCCACTATATCTGGACTTCACAACACATAGTTTATTTGATTATGGTCATGGTTGTACTTTTATGAATAACCTAATCTCTCCCATTACATACAATGAAACAAGAAAAGGTTAGAAGAAGAAAAAACAGAGCAATGTAATAAAATAGGAATATATATATGGGGGTGGGGGGCTGGGTCACCAATGTTGACTCTGTGGCTACGGCCTTGCAGTGAAGAAAAACAAATCCATTTGGAATATCCTAATAATAATAATTTGTATGGTTGGCCCATCATGAAGTGAAGTTTTAGAAATGAAGAATTCAGGGCAGGGCGATGCTCATTGCAGAAGGGCATGGATGCAGCGGTGCCCCCTCTGTTCTTCATGAGCTCCAGTGATTCATTAATAGTGATGTGAACACATTTTTCTGTCTGGAATGCACTTGGAATGGACCTCACTCACACTTCATGTTTTTTTCTCCCAGCTCAAAGCCATCAATTAGCATCATGTTCAACTCATCTGCTACGACTTTAGTGAAGTACAGTGATTTAGGTGTGTTTTCACTCCCTTCAGTGTTTGTTCATGTTATTAGTCCAACATCCTGCTTTGAAGTTGTAGAGAGGCCTAACTCAGGAAAGCTGTTATATAGTCTTCTCACAGCTAAAAACTTCCCCTTGCAGACCATGTGATTGAAGCACCTCTGGAGGCTGTTGCAGGCGCATGACATGTAATGTGTTCATATTAAGTAATATCACAGTAGCTGAAGTCGAGTGATTGGGAAGTGGCCACAGACAGCATGGCTTTCTGGCAAACACTTTGTTTTTTAGTTTTTTCTCAAATTACTCTTTACTGTTACTGTTCTGTTTTTATACTGTTTCGTGTTAATTTATTTTTATTGGTAAGTTGTTGATAGTAGTGTGAGTTGATACATTTTGAAACAGCCTTTCTATTTCAACCTGTTATCTTGACTTGGTTCAGCCTTGCTTTTCCTTTTGTAGCTTTCTGGCAAACTCCATATCTTTTAATGCCATAATTATAGATGCCCTAAACCATGTGATTCCATACATTCACTGCTGTCCTCTTCAATCCTTTACAACATTCCTTTTGAACAAACATTGATGCAACTCTATTCCCTGACTTCGGCCATTGCCATATGCAATAAACCAGACATCATTAATCAAGATGTCACCATCATTGGTGAAGCATGTTCACAGTACCTCATACAATACTGCTCTTCAGTGTCTATAAACAAAAAACATTTCAATCAATCAGTCTCACTCATGCTTTTACAGCTATTACTTCAAGTTTATTGCATTTGTTTCTATGAAACTAAATCGGTTTCGGTGCACTTTTTCTGCACTTTCTCGGTTAGGTCATGAGGTTTCATTTGCCTCACATTTGACACACCTTATCCTAGCCAAGAGCAGCATGGTTATGTGACCAGTCAAATGTAAAAGGATGAAAACATGGCTTAGGTAGAGATTAACATGGACCCTTTAATACTTCTAAGTAGACTACTCAAGATGAAACTAGATGTGGGTTTGAGGTTGGCATTGTTCCAGTACAAACAATGAACTCACCACAGGATAACTTGCTGAACAGGTTTGATCACCTCTACAGAGTTATAGGAACTTAACGAGAAAATGATTTTATCTCCTCAGAATTCAACTACTTCTTGAAATGAATACAGTTAATACATTAACATTGTCAAATTAGCTTAAATGTTCCTCTACCGCAAGAAAACCCAGGTCACATTTTAGATTATATGGTATCCCTTCCTTTTTATTTAATTTACTATCAAAATATTGAAGCCCCACTTCAGTTATTGACTTGTGTTACCTGGCTGTTACTTCGCTACAAATTGTACTGTATGAAGATTCAGCAAATGGGGAACACTATTTCACCAAGCATAGGTTCATTCCCTCTCCACATGCAAAAAATTAGAACATTTAACTACCTCCCGCTCAGAAAAATCAGGAACCCCAACAGGAAATTATACTCTTGCAGACATCATTACTTCACCATTACCCCCACTAGAGACTGCTGTATGTATTTTGTG
>NW_024879570.1:210000-212500 GCF_900700415.2 Clupea harengus
GCTGATGACACCTTGGTAATGTCAATGATACGTGTCCTGTTGCCAGTCCCTGTGAAAACATATAAACTGCATGGCAAATCTGTCTGCACACTTACAGCAATGACTGCCACATCAGTGTCAGAGCTCTTAATGATGACAGCTTTATGCTCCTGTGCAGCATGTTGTGCATGTAAAAACACCCTTGTGTCACATTCTTCATGATCACACTGCAGGTCTTCAACAACACGAACAGACTGTACACCCTCCTTAACAGTCACACAGTGACATTGATTTGTATGTGCGATGTACAAGCAGAGGTTTTTGCCCACTATTGTAAGGTCTGCATTTTTCCATGCAACATACAGGAATTCGGCAAGTGCTTCCTTATTTGTTCCTTCTGAGAGAAACTTTTTCCATTGGGTTGGGGTCTTCTGATCCGGGCCAAAGATTTGCATGCGTTGTGACCCTGCATCAGCTCTACGTGACCGTTCTAGGTTTTTGATACTGATGAGTGGATACTGGTCAGTGACAAAGTCAATGCGTGTACACTTGTGCTGCCAAGCGAGTTGGAGTATGTTCTGCAGGATGGTCTCTGCAAGCTGTCCAAATGTATCTGGTCTGGATCGCATGGCCTGCATGACTGCCATGCCATCAAAAAGAATGGCACCATCCACTGGCACTTGGTCAACCAAGCAGTCTCCACCTTTTTTCTCTAGTAGATCCATGAGAGCTGATTTATTTGTTTTGGCAAGTAAACCATCAGCACTTGCTAATGGATAGGACACAGTTCCCAAGGAATATGACAGAATTTCCCTCATTTCAATTTTTCTGCTCTGACCAAGGATGAGGAGCCTGGAAAATAACTTTTTGTCAGCACGCAAAATCACTTCCTTGTCTGCTGCAGATTTTTTTTTTGGCTTAACCTGGTCATTGAAGGTCTTGAGTTTTTGTGATTTTATGGGGGCAAATATGTCAACTGATTTCGATAACAGTCTCTGGTCCATAAATTCTTTTACGGCATTTTCACCCTTTTCTGAGGCAACAAGCATATCCTTCATGATCTCTGCTGTTGCTACTCTTCCAGAGCTAAGACACACAATGCCGTCTTGGTACACATCAAAAGGGTTGAGCATGGAATCAATGGTGGAAATGATTCTGCTCACAGCCTTTTCATCAGCATCGATGCGTGTGTTGTCAAGGTCTTTTCGAGTCCTCAGCTCAGGTGATATCCCTGCCATTGATTCACACTGTCTTGCTATAGCGGCTCTTTCATGCTGTGACAGTATCCAGCGATACACTGCAGACCGATTTTGTGTGATCCCTGTCCAACCACCTTTTGTCTTGGCATCTCTGTTAAGGGTTTGCTCAATAGCCTGGTCGCAAGCAATGGAGGCAAATCCATGAACACTTTGTCGCTGGACAGTCCACTAGCCTTTCACATTTCACATTTCACATTCATGCTGCATCATGTCAATGTATGAGCTCCAGAAAGCAAATGTAGCATTCTCTGTACTTTTCCTCTGCACAAAGTCAGCATATTTGGAACTCATACCATCAAACCTCTGATCTGCACTCAAAACATCCATCAATCCGTCTGGAAAGACACATTTCATGTCAGTGATGACATCCATGCACACAGCTCTCTCTTGTGGTGGCAAGGAGTCCAAGAAGCTGATGAACCTGATGCGCTGCAGACTCTCATAGAGAAGTTTATGAGCCCTCATGCTGCGATTGTAGTGATGACCATTTATTACCCCATTGATGGATCCTGGGGCAACAACTTCTGATTCAATGAGGATGTCTTGCAGTCCTGCATCTCCAAATCTTTTGCCTAAAATACTCAGGTAGGACATGCATGTGTGGAATTCGCCTAATCTAATCACTAAACGTTGTGTAAAGTCATCATTCTTCCAGCGTATTTGCTGTGCCTTGGCATATATAGCCTGGTCAAACACTAAAACTATATGATCCAGTTCTAGCTGATCAGCCATCTGGACACTTCGCTTCAGGATAGTGTTCACTGTTGACATCTCTGTTGGTGAGGCCTCAATTACTGGAAGATAATACAATGCTGACTTCTGCAGAGTATTTTCACCTTGAAGCAGTGTATGGAAACCTGTCCAGCTTGGGATTGCACATCTATCCGTATCTGTGGACTTCACAAAAACATATGCCAATTCAGCTTGTGCAGCAAAGTGGGTGTCCATTCTGCATGTTGCTGCCTGCACTTGTTGACACAAGTTCTGTGGCCCTTGCCTTTTGGACTGATGGTACGGTTCTATAGGCATTTTGGGGGGGGCTTTGAATGAGGAAACTCCCTTCCTTAGTGGCTGTCTGATTGCTGTGGACATAGGCTCGATGGTCAAACTCTGGAGCATGATTCCATTGGTATGGTGAGTAGTTCCACGACCTGATAGAGTCTCCTCCCCAAAGTCAATGTTATCCCACACAAGTGTTGTGGGTGCCCTCTTTGAGAATCCCTTTGGTATTTTGTCTCCGCCCTCTTCTAGTGTCAGTTGGG